>NW_007249719.1:0-23499 GCF_000164805.1 Carlito syrichta | reverse complement strand
ATTTGCAGCTGGTTAGACAACTGACTTGACTAAATGACTTAACTAACTAGCTACCTAGCTAGCAAGATGACTTAACTAGCTGAATTAACTAGCTAACTACCTAACTAGCCAGCTGGCTGGGCAGCTGACTTAACTAGCTTACTTATCCTGCTATCAAGTTGGCTGGTCTGCTGACTTAACTAGCTGACTTATGTAGCTAGGGTGCTGGCTGGCAAGCTGAATTAACTAGCTGATTTAACCAGCTAGCCAGCTGGCAAACCAGGTGACGTAACTAGCTAGCTATCTAGCTAACAAGCTGGGAAATCAGCTGAATTAACTAACTGACATAACTTTCTAGCCAACTGGCTAGCCAGATGATGTAACTAGCTTGCTACCCAGCTAGCTAACTGGGAAGCCAGCTGAATTAACAAGTTGACTTAACCTGCTAGCCAACTGGCAAACCAGGTGACTCAACTAGCTGACTTAACTCGTTAGCCAGCTGGGTAGCCAGCTGAATAAACTAGCTCTCTACATAGCTAGCTAGATGGCTAGCCAGCTGACTTAACTAGCTGACTTAATTACATAGCAAGCCGGATAGCCAAACGAAATAACTAGCTAGCTACTTAGCTGACCACCTGGCTAGCCAGCTGAATTAACTAGCTGATATAGATAGCTGGCCTGCTTGCTAGTCAGCTGAATTAAATTGTTTGCTATATAGTTAGCCTGATGGCTAGCCAGGTGACTAAACTAGGTGACTTAACTAGCTTTCCAGCTCTAAAGACAGCGGAGATAATTAGCAAGCTACTGGGCTAGCCAGCTGGACAGCCAACTGACATAAGTAGGTGACTTAACTAGCTGGCCAGTTGTCTAGACTACTGACATAACTATCTAGCTACATAGCTAGCCAGCTGTCTAGCCAGCTGACTTAACTAGATGACTTAACACAGATGGCTAGCAGGCTGACCCAACTGCCTAAGTACCTAGCTAGCCAGCTGGAGAGCCAGTTGTCTTAACTAGATAGCTACCTAGCTAACCAGCTGTCTATTGAACTGACTTAACTAGGTTACTTAACTACCTAACTGACTAGCCAGCTGACTTAACTAGTTAACTACCTAGCTAAGCAGCTGGCTAGTCAGCTGACTTAACTTGCTGACTTAACTAGCTAGCAAGCTAACTTAACTAGCTGACATAACCAGCTAGATACCTAGCACCCCTGCCATTTTAATAGCTGACTTAGTGAGCCACCTAGCTGACATAACTAGCTGACTTATATAGCTATATTCCTAGGTAACCAGCTGACTTAACTAGCCGAAATAGCTACCTAGCCAGATGGCTAGTCATCTGACTAAATTAGCTTTTTAACTAGCTAACCACCTGGATAGACTACACACTTTATGAGCTGACATATCTAGCTAGGAAGCAAGTTGCCAGCTGATTTTACTAGCTGACTTAACCAGTTAGTCAACTGGCTAGCCAGGTGTCTTAACTAGCTGGTTGCATATCTAGCCAGCTGGCTAGCCAACTGACTTACCCAGCTGACTTAAGATAGCAAGCTGGCAAGCCAGATCACTTAACTAACTAGATGCCTACATAACCTGTAGGCTAGCCAGCTTACTTAAATATCTGACTTGAATAGCTAGCCTGATGGCTAGCAAGCTGACATATCTAACTAGCTACCTGCCTAGCCAGTTGTCTAGACAGGTGACTAAATTACCTGACATAACCAGCTAGCCAGTTGACTAGCCAGCTGATTTAACGTGCTGACATCAGAGTTAGCCAGGTAGCTATCTAGCTGACTTAACTAGCTAGCTACATACATTGCCAGTTGGCCAGTCAAGCTCTCTTACTAGCTGAATTAACCAGGTTGCCATCTGACTAGCCAACTCACTTAACTAGCTCGCTACCTAGCTAGTTGTCTGGCTAGCCAGCTGACTTAACTAGCAGAGTTAACTAGCTATCTACCTAGCTGGTCAGCTTATATAGTTAGCTAACTAGCTAGCTACCTAGCTAGCCAGTTGACTTAGTTATCTAACCAGCTAGGTTCCTATGTAACAAGCTGACTTAAATAGTTAGCGGCCTAGCTACCTTGCTGACTTAATCAGCTAGCTAACTAGTAAGCTTACTTCTTATCTAACGTGCTAGGTTGCTGACTTAATCATCTGACTTAACTCGTTAATTAAAGAGCTAGCTAGCTGACTCAACCAGCTGACTTAACTCATTAGCTAACTAACAAGCTTGCCTACTCAACCAGCTGACACAACCCCTTTGCTAACTAGCTAGCTAGCTGACTCTATCAGCTGGTGTAACCTGTTAGTTAACTAGTTAACTACCTCACTTAACCTGCTGAATTAACCCGTTAGCTAACTATCTAGCTAACTGTCTTAACCATCTGACTAAATTAGAAAGCTGACTTAATTAGCTGACTTAGTTATCTGAATTAACTACTTAGCTAGCTGACTTTACTGGCTGACTTGACAAGTTAGCTATCTGACTTAACTACCCTGAAATAAATAGTTAGCTAAGTATTTAAGCAGCTGAATAACTGGCCTGCTTTAATAATTATCTAACTAGTTAGGTAGCAGACTTAAGTAGGTGACTTAAATAGTTAACTAACTAGTGAGCTAGCTGACTTAACTAGCTTACTTAGCTAGCTATCTGGTTAGCTATTTAGTTAGCTAGCTGACTTATCTAGTTGGCTAAAGAGATAGCTTGCTGACTTAACCAGTTGGTTAACAAGTTAGCTAACTGTTTTAACTAGATGGGAAACGAGCTAAATAGCCGACATAACTAGTTGGTTAACGAGTTAGCTAGGTGAATTAACTTGTGGACTGATGAGTCAGCCGACTACTTAGATTGTTTAACACGTTGGCTGCCTACTCGGCTGACTTGTTAGCTGGCTTAAGAGTGGGTCGACTAGTTGGCTGACTAGTTAGCTGGGTTAATAAGATGACGGACGAGTTGGCCCACTAGTTAGTAATGTTAACTAGTTTCCTGATCATTTGCTGACCTAACAGGTAGGCCGAATAATTGTCTGACAAGTTAGCTGACCTAACTAGTCGTCCGACTAGTTAGCTGTGCTAACTTGTTGGCTGACATGTTGGTCGACTAGTCGAACGATTGTTTAGCTCACTTTATGACTTGGACATATAGTTGGCGAACTGGTTACCTGACTTAACTAGTCGGCCAGTGCGTGAGCCAACAGGTGAGTGGACTTAGCTAGTTGGTGGGTGAGAGAGCTGACTGGTCAGCTGATTTAACAAGTCGGCCAGCGAGTGAGTGACTGGTAAGCTGACTTAAGTAGTCGGCCAGAGAGTGAGATGACTGGTCATCTGACTTAACTAATCTGCTGGTGACTGAGTTGACTGGTCAACTGACTTTAGTCAGCTGAAGAGTGAGATGACTGGTCAGAAGATATACTAGTCAGTCAGTAAATGAGCAGACCAGTGAGCCAAATTAATTAGTTGGCCATCGAGTGAGCTGAAGGGTGATATGCCTTAACTAGTTGGCCAGCTTGAGAGCCACTGGTCAGCTGAATTAACTAGGCGGCTGGCAAGCAAGCCGACTAGTTAGCTGTCCTGTTGACCTGTGAGCAAGCCGACGAGTTAGTTGAGCTTTTGAATGGCAAGTCAGCCAACTAGTTTTCTTACCGTTTGGTAGGTGAGTGAGCAGATAGTTAGCTGACCTGATGGAAAGCGAGCGAGGCCACTAGTTAGCTAAAATCTTGCTGAGTTGCTAGCCCACTTGTTAGCTAAGTAACTAGGTGATTTGCTAGCTGACTTAACTCGATAGCTGGCTAGCTAGCTGGCTATGTGGTTGACATAAATAGCTAGCAAACAAACTATCTAGCTGTCTATCTAGCTGACTTAACTATGTAGCTGATCAATTAACTGACTAGATAGTTGACAAATAGCTAGCTGACAAGCAACCTGACTACCATGCTGACTTAGCTAGCTAGCTGAATAGTTAGCTGACTTGCTAGTTGAGTTAACTAGCTAGCTGGCTAGCTAGCTGACTTAGCTAGTTGACTAGCTAGTTGGCTGGCTAGCTGGCTATCCAGCTGACTTAAGTAGCTAGCTACTTGGTTGGCTAGATGGCTGGCCAGCTGGATTAATTAGCTAGCTACCTGGCTGTCTAGTTGGTTAGGCAGCTGGCTAGCTAGCTAGAGGGCTGTCCAGCTGGCTAGCTAGCTGAAGTAAATAGCCAGCTAGCTGAAGTAATAGACAGTGACAGCCAGCTGGCTCAACTAGCTGGCCACCCAGCTGGTTAGCTGGCTAGCCAGCCAGATTAACTAGATGGTCACCTAAATGACCAGCCTGTTAACCAGCCATCTTAATTTGCCAGCCACCTAGCTAGTCAGTCAGTGAACCAGCTGACTTAACTAGCTGAGTTAAGTAGATAGGCATCTGGCTAGTCAGTTGACTTAACAGGCTCTCTCTGTAGCTAGCAAACTGGCAGGCCAGCTGACTTAACAAGCTGACTTAAAAACCTAGCAAGCTGGAAAGCCAACTGAAATAACTTGCTCACTACTTAGCTAGATAACTGACTAGTCAGCTGACTTAACTAGCTGACATAAATAACTGGCCTGCTTGCTAGTCAGGTGAATTAACTTGCTTGCTATATAGTTAGCCAGCTGGCTAGCCAACTGACTAAACTACGTGATTTAACTAACTGGCCAGCTGTCAAACCAGTTGATTTAATTTACAAGCGACCTGTCTAACCAGCTGGAAAACCAACTGAATTAACTAGGAGACTTAACTAGCTAGCTGGCAGTCTAGACTGCTGACATAAATATCTAGATACCTAGCTAGCCAGCTGTCTAGACAGCTGACTTAACTAGGGGACTTAACTAGCTAGCCAGCTGGCTAGTAGGCTAACTTAACAGCCTAGGTACCTAGGTAGACAGCTTGATAACCAGTTGATTTAACTAGCCAGCTTCCTAGGTAACCAGCTGTCTATTAAGTTGACTTAACTAGGTTACATAACTAACTAACTAACTGGCTAGCCAACTGACTTAACTAGCTAGCTAGCCAGCTGACTTAACTTGCTGACTTAACTAGCTAACAAGGTAACTTAACTAGCTGACTTGACCAGCTAGATACCTAGCTCACCAGCCAGTTTAACTAGCTGGCTTAACTAGATTGCTACCTAGATAGCCATCTTGCTAATCTGCTGAGCTAACTTGCTAACTTATCGAGCTATGCAGCTGACATAACTAGCTCACTTATATAGCTAGATTCCTAGAAAAACATCTGACTTAATTAGCAGAAATAACTACGTGGCCAGATCACTAGCCATCTGACTTAACTAGCTTTTTAACTAGCTAACCAGCTGGATAGTCAACAGACTTAACGAGCTGTCTTAACTAGCTAGGCTGAAGATTGCTAGCTGACTTAACTAGCTGACTTAGCCAGCTAGTCACCTGGCTTTGCAGGTGACATAACTAGCTGGCTACCTATCTAGCCAGTTGGCTAGCCAACTGACTTATGTAGCTGAGTAAGATAGCAAGCTGTCAAGCCAACTCACTTAACTAGCTAGATACTTACATAGACTGCAGGAAAGCCAGTTGACTTAACTATCTGACTTGAATAGCTAGCCTGCTGGCTAACAAGGCGACATATCTTTCTAGCTACCTGCCTACCCAGCTGGCCAGAGTGCTGGCTAAATTAGCTGGCTTAACCAGCTAGCCAGTTGGCTAACCAGCTGACTTAACACGCTGACATCACTAGCTAGCCAAGTAGATATCTAGCTGACTTAACTAGCTAGCTATATATATTGCCAGTTGGCTAGCCAACTCACTTAACTAGCTGAATTAACCAGCTAGCCAGCTGGCTTGCCAACTGACTTAACTAGCTTGCTACCTAGCTAGCCATCTGGCTAGACAGCTGACTTAACTAGCTGAGTTAACTTCCTAGCAAACTAGCTGGCCAGCTGACTTATATACTTAGCTATCTAGCTAGCAACCTAGCTATCCAGCTGACTTAAATAGTTATCTAACCAGCTACCTACCTAGCTAAAAAGCTGACTTAAGTAGTTAATGGCATAGCTAGCTTACTAACTTAACCAGCTAGCTAACTAGTAAGCTTACTCCTTATCTAACGTGCTAGCTAGCTGACTTAATCATCTGACTTATCTCATGAGCTAAAGAGCTATGTAGCTGACTCAACCAGCTGACAGCTCATTAGCTAACTACTAGCTTGCCTACTCGAGCAGCTGACAAAATTCATTTGCTACCTAGCTAGCTCTCTGACTCAACCAGCTGACTTAACCCATTAGTTTACTAGCCAACTACCTCACTCAACCTGCTGACTTAACCCTTTAGCTAACTAGCTAGCTAATTGTCTTAACCATCTGACTAAATTAGAAACCTGACTTAAATAGCTGAGTTGGCTATCTGACTTAACTACTTAGCTAGCTGACTTCACTTTCCGACTTCACAAGTTAGCTAGCTGACTTAACTACCTGAATTAAACAGTTAGCTAACTAATTAAGTGGCTGAATAACTAATTGTTTTAATAATTATCTAACTAGTTAGGTAGCAGACTTAAGTAGGTGACTTAAATAGTTAGGTAACTAGTGAGCTAGCTAACTTAGCTAGCTTACTTAACTAGCTAGCTGGTTAGCTAGCTGACTTAGCTAGCTTACTTAACTAGTTGTCTAACGAGATAGCTAGCTGATTAATGAGTTGGTTAACGAGTTAGGTAACCGTTTTAACTAGTTGGTAAACGAGTAAAATCACTGACTTAACGAGTGGATTAATGAGTTAGCTAGGTAAATTAAATTGTGGGCTGATGAGTCGGTTGGCTACTTAGATTGTTTAACAGATTGGTTGCCTACTCGGTCAACTTGTTTGCTGCCTAAAGATGTCGGCTGACTTGGTAGTTGGCTTAAGAAGTTGGCCTACTTGTCGTCCGTCCAGTTACCTTGGTTAGCAAGATGACTGACGAGGTGGTCCACTAGTTAGCAATTTTAAATGTTAAGTAGTTGCCTGCTCGTTTTCTGACCTAACTAGTTGGCCAACTAGTTGGCCAACAAGTTAGCTGACATGACAAGTTGGTCGAATAGTTGGACGATTGTTTAGCTCACTTTACTACTTGGACGGCTAATTGGTGGACAGGTTACCTGACTCAACTAGTAGGCCAGCACGTGATCCAACAGGTGAGCTGACTTAACTAGTCAGTGGGTGAGAGAGCCGACTGCTCAGGTGACTTAACAAGTTGGCAAGTGAGTGAGCCGACTAGTAAGCTGACTTAACTAGTTGGCCATTGAGTGAGCCGACTGGTCAGCTGAATTAAATAATCTGCTGGTAAGTGAGCTGACTGGTCAGCTGAATTTAGTCAGCTGGCAAGTGTGACGACTGTTTAGAAACTTAACTATTTCGTCAGTGAGTGAGCAGACTGGTGAGCCGATTAACTTGTTGGCCGTCAAGTGACCTGACGTGATTGATGCCTTAACTAGTCGGCCAGCAAGAGAGCCATTGGTGAACTGACTTAAATAGTTAACTGGTGAGCAAGCCGACTAGTTAGCTGTCCTGTTGGCCTGCGAACAACACGATGGGTTAGTCGAATTTTTTGCTGGCACGTGAGCCGACTAGTTTGCTGACCGATTGGTAGGTGAGTGAGCAGACTAGTTAGCTGAACTGATGAAAAGCGTGCGAGGCCACTAGTAAGCTGACCAGCTCGATGAGTTGCTAGTCAACTACTTAACTCAGTAACTAGCTGATTTGTTAGCTGACTTAACTAGATAGCTGACTAGCTAACTGGATATGTGGCTGACATAACTAGATAGCAAACAAGCTATCGAGATTTCTATCTAGCTGACTTAGCTAGCTATATAACTGGCTATTGAGTGGGCTAGCTGACATAACAATCTAGCTAATTAGTTAGTTGATTAGATAGCTGACTTAAATAGCTAGCAGAGAAGCAACCTGACTACCTAGATGACTTAATTAGCTAGTTGAATAGTTAGCTGATTTACTAGTTGACTAAACTAGCTAGCTGGCTAGCTAGCTGGCTTAACTAACTGACTAGTTAGTTGGCTGGCTAGCTGGGTGGCCAACTGGTTTAACTAGCTAGATAACTGGTTGACAGGATTACTAGCCAGCTGGCTTATCTAGCTAGTTACCACACTGACTAGTTGGCTAGGCAGCCAGCTAGCTAGCTAGAGGGCTGATCAGCAAGCTAGCTAGCTGAATTAAATACCCAGTTGTCTGGCTGGACAGTCTGATAATCAGTCAGCTTAACCAGTCAGTCAACCTGCTGGTCAGCCGGATAGACAGCCAGCTTAACTAGAAGGACACCTACCTAACCAGCCTGTTAACCAGCCATCTGAACTTGCCAGCCATCTAGTTAGCCAGTCAGCGAACCAGATGATTTAACTAGCTGACTTAAGGAGATAGCCATCTGGCGAGCCAGCTGACTTAACTAGCTAGCCACCAAGCTAGCCAGTCAGAAAGCTGATTCTCTTAACCAGCTGACTTACCTAGCTAGCAAGTGGGCTAAACAGCTGACTTAATTAGCTAGTTATCTACCTATCAAGGAGGCTGGCCTGTTGACTTAACTAGCTGACATAACAAGCTAGACAACTGACTAGCCAGCTGACATAACTGGCTGGCTACCAAGCTAACCACTTGAATTAAATAGCTGACTTAACCAACTAAGCAACTGGCTAGCCAGCTAACTCAACTAGGTGACAACTTATTAGCCAGCTGGCTAGCCAGTTCAATTAATTAGCTGATGTCACTAGATAGCCAGTTGGCTAGCCAGCTTACTTAACGAGCTAGCTACCTACGTATCAACCTGGCTTGCCAGATGACTTAACTACCTGATGAAAAGAAGTAGCCAGCTGTCTAGCCAGCAGACTTATCTAGCTAGCTATACATTCAGACAGCTGGCTAGCCAGCTGACTTAACTAACTGATTAATTAGCTAGGCTGTGGACTTAAGTAGCTGTGTTAACTAGGTAGCTACCTACCTACCCAGCTGTCCTAACTAGCTGATTTATCTAGCAAGCTACCTAGCTAGCTATCATAGAGCTACTTGAGTCAACTAGGTGACTTAACTAGCTAGCTCACTGACATACCTAGCTGACTTAACTAGCTAGCTTCCTAGCTAGCCAGCTGACAAGTAGCTGAAATATATAGTGAGACAAATGGCTGCCCATCTGACATAACTAGCTTTTTAACTTGCTAGGCAGCTAGCTCGACAACTGACTTAACGTGCTGACTTAGCTAGCTACCCAGCTGGCTAGCCAGCTGAGTAAACTAGCTGACTTAACTAGCTGGCCAGCTGGATAGCCAGCTGACTTAATTGCTTAGCTACCTAGCTAGCAAGCCAGCCTAGCCAACTGACTTAACTAGCTGACTTAATGAAGTTGTCAGCTGGCTAGCCATCAAACTTAACTAGCTATCTACTTAGCTAGCCAGCTGACTTAACTAGCTGATATAACTAGGTAGTCTAATGGCTAGACAACTGACATAACTAGCTACCTACCTACATAGCCCACTGGCTTGCCAGTTGAGTTAACTACCTAACTAGGTAGCTAACCAGCTGGCCTGTGAGCTGACTTAATTAGGTGACTTAACTAGCTAGCCAGCTGGCTAGCCAACTGACTTAACTAGATAGCTACCCTCATAGGCAACTGGCTAGCCAGCTGATTTAACTAACTGACTTAATCAGCTAGCCAGCTGATTAACTAGCTGACTTAACTAGCTAGCTACCTATTTCTCCAATTGAGCTAACTAGCTGATTTAACTAGCTAGCTACCTAGCTAGCCAGCTGACTTAACTATATGACTTAATTAGCTAGCCCTCTAGGTGGCAAGCTGAATTAAATAGCTGACCTAACCAGCTAGTCAACTAACTAGCCAGCTGATTTAACTAGCTACCTACGTAGCCAGCCAGCTGGGAAGCATGCTAAATTATCTAGCTGAATTAACTAGCTAGCAAGCTGACTAGCCAGCTGACATAACAAGCTTAATACCTAGACAGCCTTCTGGCTACCCATCTGAATTAACTAGTTGACTTATTCAGGTAGTCAGCTGTCTAGCATGCTGACTTAATTGTCTAGCTACCTAGCTAGACAGCTATATAGCCAGCTGACTTAACTAGCTAGCTACCTACATAACCTGCTGTCTTTCCAGCTGACTTAACTACCTAGCTACCTAGCTATCCAGCTTGCTAGTGAGCTGACTTAACAAGGATACTTAGGTAGCTAACTGGCTAGCCAGTTGACTTTATTAGCTAGCTACACATCTAAATAGCCAGCTAGCCAGCTGAGTTAACTCGCTGACTTAACTAGCTAGCAAGCTGATTTAATTAGCTGAATTAACCTAGCTAGGCAGCTGGCTTATCTAGTTGGCTCAACTAGCTAGCTACCCATCTAGTTATCTAGCTAGACAGGTGACTTAACTAGCTGACTTAACTAGCTGGCTAGCTGACATAACTAGCTGAAATATATAGCTAGGTTCCTAGCAAGCCAGCTGTTTTAACTAGCTGAAATAGCTAGCTAGCCAGATGGATAGCCATCTGAATAGACTAGCTTTTTGACTAGCTAACCAACTGGATAGTCAACTGACTTAATGAGCTGTCTTAACTAGGTAGTTAGCTGTTTGCCAGCTGACTTAACTAGCTGACTTAAACAGCTAGTCAGTTGCCTAGCTAGTTGACTGAACCAGCTGGCTCTCTAGCTAGCCAGCTTGCTAGCCAGCTGACTTACCTAGCTGACTTAAGTTGGCAAGTTGGGTAGCCAGTTCATTAACTAGCTAGCTACCTAGGTAGGCAGCATTTTAACCAACTCACTTAACTAGTTGATTTGAACTTCCAGCCTGCTGGCTGGCCAGCTGGCTTAGCTAGTGAGCCAGCAAGTGAGCCAGATGACTAACCAGTTCACTTAACTCGCTGACTAATCATGCTAGCAAGCCAGCAAGCTAGCTGACTTAATTAGCTGCCTACCTAATAGACAGGTGGCTAGACAGCTGACTTAACTAGCTGACTTAACCAGCTAACCAGCTGGCAAACCAGCTGACTTAACTAGCTAGCTACCTAGCTAGCCAGATGGCTAGCCACCTGAATTAACTAGCTGAATTAACAAACTAGCAAGTTGGCTAGCCAGCTTACTCAACTAGTTGACTTAACTCGTTAGCCAGCTAGCTAGTCAGCTGACTTAACTATCTGACTTCACTAGATAATCAGGTGGCTAGACAAGTGACTTAACTAGCTAGCTACCTATGAAATCCGCTGGCTTGCCAGCTGAATTAACTACCTAACTACCTTGCTGACCTGTTTGCTAACCAGCTAACTTAACTAGCTGTTGTAACTACATGCCCTGCTTTCTAGCCAATTTAATTAACTAGCTTGCTACATAGCAGGGCAAGTGTCTATCCAGCTGAATAAACTAGTTGAGTTATCTAGCTAGACAACTGTCTAGCCAGCTGACTTAATTAGCAAGCTACCTTCCTAGCCAACTGGCTAGTCATCTGACAACTAGGTGACTTAACTAGCTAGCCAACTTGCTAGACAGCTGACATAACTAGCTAGTTACCTAGCTTGCAAACTGGCTAGCTAGCTGACTTATATAGCTCACTTAATTAGATAGCTAGCTGACATATCTAGCTGACTTAATTAGCTAGATTCCTACCTTGCCAGCTGACTTAACCAACTGAAATAACTAGAGAGCCAGCTGGCTGCCCATCTGAGGTAAATAGTTTTTTAACTAGCTACCCAGCTGGCTACACAACTGAATTAATGTGCTGACTTAACTAGCTAACAAGCTGGTTAGCCAGCTGACTAAAGTAGTTGACTTAACTAGCTGGCCAGCTCTCTAGCCACCTGACTTAATTGCCTAGCTACCTAGCTAGCAAGCAGCCTAGCCAGCTGATTTAATTAACTGACTCAATAATGTAGCCAGCTGACTAGCCAGCACAATCAACTACCTATCTACCTAACTAGACAGTTGGATAGCCATTTGACTTAACTAGTTGACTTAACTAGATAGCCTAAAATCTAGACAGCTCACTTAAATAGGTAACTACCTACATAGCCCACTGTTTTGCCAGCTGACTTAACAAATAACTACCTAGCTAACCTTCTGGCCAGTGAACTGACTAAACTAGGTGACTTAACTAGCTAGCCAACTGGGTACCCAGCTGAATTAACTAGATAGCTAACCTGATAAGCAGTGGGCTAGCCAGCTGACTTAAATAACTGTCTTAACTAGGTAGCCAGCTGACTTAACTTGCTGACAACTAGCTAGTTACCTAGCTAGCCAGCTGACTTAACTAGATGACTTAAATAGCTAGTTACCTAGCTAGAAAGCTGGGTGTCCAGCAGACATGACTAGCTGACTTAATTAGCTAGCCAGCTGGCTGGCAAGCTGATTTAGCTCACTGATTTAACCAGCTAGCCAGTAGGCTAGCCAGTTGTCTCAACTAGCTAGCTACCTAGCTAGCCACCTGGGAAGCCAGCTGAACTAACTAGCAGACGTAACTAGCTAGTCAGCTGGCTAGACAGTTGACTTAACTAGCTTGCTACCTAGATAGCCAGCTTGCTATTCATCTGAATTAACTAGTTGGTTTAACCAGCTAGCCAGCTGGCTAGCCAGCTGACTCAACTAGGTGACTTAACTAATTAGCCAGTTCACTAGCCAGCTGACTTAACTAACTCTCTACCTAGCTAGATAGCTGTCTAGCCACCTGGCTTAGCTAGTTGACTTAATTAGACAGCCAGCTGGCTAGCCAACTGATTTAACTAGCTCACTACCTAGCTAGCCAGTTGGCTACCCAGCTGGCTTAACTAGCTGACGTATATAACTGGCCTGCTTGCTAGTCAGCTGAAAAATCTGTCTTGCTATATAGCTAGTCAGGTGGCTAGGCAGTTGATTTAAGTAGTTGACTTAAGAAGCTAGCCAGCAATCTAGCCAGCTCACTTAATTAGCAAGCTTTCTAACTAGCCAGCTGGCTAGACACCTGGCTTAACTAGGTGACTTAAATAGCAAGCCAGCAGGCTAGATAGCTGACTAAACTGTCTAGCTACATACCTAGTCAGCTGTCTTCTCAGCATACTTAACTAGGTTACTTAAGTAGCTAGCCAGGTGACTAGCAGGCTGACCTAACTGCCTAGCTACATAGCTAGCCAGCTGTATAGCCAGCTGTCTTAACTAGCTAGCTATCTACGTAGCCTGCTGGCTTATGAGCTGAATTACCTACCTAGCTACCTAGATAACCAGCTGGCTAGTGAGCTAACTTAACCAGGTTACGTAACTAGATTGATCACTGTATAGACAGCTGACTTAACTAGCAAGCTACCCAGCTAGCCAGCTGTCTAGCCAGCTGACTAAACTCGCTGACTTAACTAGCTAGAAAGCTGACTTAACTAGATGTCTTAACTAGCTATCTACCTAGCTGTCCAGCTGGGTTAACAAGCTGAAATACCTAGAAAGCCATATGGCTAGCCATCTGACTTAACTAGCTTTTTAACTACCTAACAAGCTCGAGAGCTAGCTGACTAAATGAGTTGACTTACCTAGCTAGCCAGCTGGTTGCCAGCTGACTTAACTAGCTGACTTAACCAGCTAGTCAGCTGTCTAGCTAGATGATTAAACAAGCTGGCTACTTATCTAGCTAGTTGGCTAGCCAGCTGACTTACCTAGCTGACTTAAGCTTGCAAGCTGGCTAGCCAGTTCAATTAACTATTTTTCTAACTGCCTAGCTAGCAAGTTAGCCAGATGAATTAACTAGGTGCATTGAACAGCTAGCCTACTGGCTAGACACCTGACTAAACTAGCTGTCCTAACCAGCTAGCAAGTTGGATATCAGCTTACTTAACTTGCTGACATCACTACCTAGTCAAGTAGCTATCTGACTTAACTATATAGTTAACTACCTTGCAAATTGGGTAGCCAGTTCTTTAATCAAGCTGAATTAACCAGCTAACCAGCTAGCTACTCAATTGACTTAACTAGCTCACTGCCAAGCTAGCCAGCTGAATAACCAGCTGATTTAACTAGTTGACTTAACCAGCTAGCTACCTAGTTAGCCAGCTGAATTAAATAGTTAGCTACCTAGCTAGCTACCTAGCTAACCAGCTGAGTTAAATCATTAGCTAACTAGCTAGATACCTAGCTAACAAGCTGACTTACATAGTTAGCTGCCTAGCTAGCTAGCTGACTTAACCAGCTAACTAACTAGTTAGCTTACTCGTTATATAATGTGCTAGCTAGGTGACTTAATCATCTGACTTAACTCATTAGCTAATGATCTTGCTAGCTAACATAACCAGGTGACTTAACTCATTAGCTAACTAGCTAGCTAGCTGACACATCCAGCTGACTTAATTCATTAACTAACTAGCTAGCTTGCCTACTCAAGCAGCTGAGCAAAATGGGAGGGCCTGCTTTATTTCATGCTCCGGTACCGGGCTTCTTGTTTAATGTGTACCTTTAAGTCTCTGAGTACAGAAACTCCTTATGAGGACAATATCAAGGACGGTTGGTGGCTGGAGCTATTAATGCCTGGAGGAACCGATCTTAGTCGTGCAACCAGAGCTTCACCACCTCTCAACGTACCTACTTGCACCTTCAATGATACAGAAAAGGACTGGTCACTCGTCCAGTGAGATACTGAATTCCCAAAATGGAGAGACTGTGCTTATAAATCTAAAGTGGACTATCCTGTACCCGATAAAAGACTATATATTAGTGACTGTGGTTTTTAATGGCTCTACTCTTGCCACAGCTAGGTGACATTCCAATGGATGACATTCCAGCTAGGTGACACTCCAGCACTGTCCATCAAGTACGGCGTCTGGCAGATTATTCAACCTCATTTATGGAGAGCTCTCGCAGCCCTTCAACCAGTCAGCCTGTCTAGATCTGTTGGACAAATTCAGTCATAACTTATTAGAGTACACTTGCAATCTCCTTATATATTTCTTATTTGGAATGAATACCAAACTGTTAAAATTGTTTGTCGTGCTAATGTTTATAAGATATCTTGTACTGAATGCATTTTACTAATTGTTTAACCAACCCCTTTTATGAGAGATTTGTCATTCTTAAGCAACTCCCCTATTTGATAGTGCCCATATATTTGTCTTCCCGTTGATATGCTGAATATGGTTTGCAAACATGTATGAGGCTAATGCTGTGTTAGGAAGACAGAAAATTTTTTTAGCTACTTTAATTTTAGGAATTACAGCATTAATAAGCTATTGCTACATCAGTAACAGTTTCAGCTGTAGCTTTATCTAAGGAAGTTCATACAGCTACCTTTGCTGATCAGTTATCTAAGAATGTTTCTATTGCATTAGCTACTCAGGAGATTATACATCAAAAGTTAGAGAGCAAAGTTAATGCTTTAGAGGAGACAGTTTTAGCAGTAGGACAAGAACTTGTAACTTTAAAGATAAAATTGGCTCCCTGATGTCACTCTGAGTTTAAGCGGATTTGCTTCACTCCTGAGGTGAAAAGTCTGTCCATAATTGGGGCAAGATAAGGAATCATATCCTTGGAATTTGGAATCATTCAGACTTCAGTATAGACCTTACTAACTTACAACAAGACATGCAGGACATGACTGTTGCTGAAAAGCAGTTATGGTCCTGTGAATTGGCTAGTTCCATATTTAATAACTTCTCATTGTTTGTTAATCAAAAGTCATGGATGTCTATACTCATTAATGTGGGAATTTGCGGGACAGTGATTCTTGTGTTGCTATACCTACTTCCTGTTATTTTCAGAGTTCTGAAGAAGAACATTTCTCAGCTCAACACCAAGTTTCATGGTTTTGTGTTAAAAAATTAAAAAGGGGGAGATGTTGGGTGCTGGCCATGGAAGTCCACTGAGCATTAGGGATCAGGTAGGGCCATGGACCCTGAGACTGCTAGGATGTGTTCAGGAGTCATTGACCCCATTTTCCTCCTCATTTTATCATGTAGCACAAGCAACCTAAGGGAACTCTGCTGGCCTAAGCGGAAGGCTCTGTGACTGTGACAGGCATGACTCACTCTAAAAACCCATTATTCCTGTTTTCCATAAACTGTGGTTTTGGCTTAGGTATTAGATATAATTCAAATTCAGGTCACATTTGGAAGCCTTTTCTATGGTACAAGCCTCTTTATAAGATTTAAAAGTATATTTGTAGAATTAGTATATACTTATGGAGAGCTGTTTTCAACTTTTCAATGGTATAGATGACTATCTAGAGTTTTCAGAAATGGCCCAGCACAAAGTTTGGGCTGGGCCACATTCCTTAGGGTGCAGCATGTAATTTGGACTGGGCTGCATTCTTTTAGGCAGGATTCAGCTACAGTTAGTGTAGGGTTTTTCTACCTATTATAGAAATTGAATTTATTTTATTCATAGAAAGTATTGTAGAATAGGTCATGCTAATGTCAGGGAATCATGTTAGTTCAAGCATGATCAATCATGATATTTTGAGGTTTAATAAGAATACAGTTAACTTTAGAAATTTCATTGTCTCCATTTCTACTATTGTGGTTTTTGCCTTAGTACATTTTACAGTTTACATTTGGTTTTTATTTTTAGAAGATTTGTTGCTGCTGATCAGCTTTATATATTAGAATCAGGAGTTAGAAACTTTCAGAGAAATTAATATAGATATATAAGACTTTAGAATAGCCATTTTGTTAAGAGATTGTAGCCTGTTGTTCCAAAAAGCGGCCCACCGTGAACCTTGGACTGGACTACATCCTATAGAGCCAAGCATGATTTTTGGACTGGGCCACATTCTTTAGGAATTGGTTTAAGCTATAATTAAGAGCTTCCATAGCATTGTGTAAGCAGTATTAACTTAGAATAGAAAGGTAATAAAGTTTAAGTTAGTCATCATGGGCACTGAGTGAGCTTTAGAAGTTATTGATTATCAGAACATCATTAGGCTAGTAGGGATTGTTGCACTGCTTTTGAAGAGCATTAACTAGCAAAGGGAACAATAAGACAATCTTGGGGTTTGTCCTTCCTCATACATGACAAAACATCTGGTGGGTGGGGGATGCTGCTCTTGCACCTGGCTTCAGGTTAACGTGAAAGACTTGTGAGACTGTCTGTCTAAAATTTGGGGACAAATATCTGCTGTGACTTTCAATAAATGGCTTCTGCTCATTTCACTGAACAGTTGTCCACTTTCTTTCTCTTTCTTCCTCTTTATATCTATTCTTCCATTTTTCTTTCTTTAATATCTGTCCCAACAGATTCGCTGACGCCACCACATCTTCCAAGGGACTCGCCAAAACTTGCAGGGGTTAGTCCCCCACAGTAAACGAGTTAACTTGCTGTCTTAACTAGTTGGTTAACGAGTTACCTAGGTGACTTAAATTTTTGGCTGAGTAGGCAGACTACTTAGCTGGTTTAACACGTTGGCTGACAACTCGGCCGACTAGTTAGCTGGGTTAACTAGATGACTAACGAGTTGGTCGACTAGTTAGCAAGGTTAACTTCTTGCCTGCTTGTTTACTGACCAAACTAGTCTGCCGACTAGTTGGCCGACTATTTACCTGACCTAAATTGTCGGCCGACTAGTTAGCTGAGCTAACTTGTCAACTTCTAAGTTGGTCCACTAGTCAGCCGTTTGGTTAGCTGACTTATCTAGTTGGCTGGCTAGTCGGCAGACCGGTTAGCTACTTAACTAGTCAGCAAGTGCGTGAGCCGACAGGTGAGTTGACTTATCTAGTCGGACTGCGAGTGAGTCAACTGGTCATCTGACCAAACTAGTCTGCCTGTGAGTGAGCAAACTGCTCAGCCGAATTTAGTCAGCTGGAAAGTGAGCCAGCAGGTCAGAATAATTAACAATTTGGCCGGTGAGTGAGCCAACCGGTGAGTCAACTTAACTAATTGACTGGCGAGTGAGCTGACAGGTGAGCAGCCTTAACTATTTGTTCAGCGAGTGAGCCCACTGGTGAGCTGAATAAACTAGTCGTTTGGTGAACAAGGTGACTAGTTAGCTATCCTGTTGGCTTGCATGTGAGCTGACAAGTTTGTTGACCTGTTGGCTTGTGAGGAAGCTGACTAGTTTGCTGACCGGTTGGCAGGCGAGCGAGCTGACTAGTTAGGTGACCTGATGGATAGTGAGCAAGCCCACTAGTTAGCTGACAAAATAGCTGAGCTGCCAGTCAACTAGTTAGCTAAGTCACTAGCTGATTTGCTAGCTGACTTTACTAGCTAGCTGACAAGATAGCTGGTTATGCAGCTGACATAACTAGCGAGCAAACAAGCTAACTAACTCTCTAGTTTGCTGACTTAAATAGCCAGGTATCTGGCTTCTGGCTAACTGACTTAAGTATCTAGCTGATTAGCTGGCTGTCTACCTAGCTGACTTAACTAGCTAGCTGACAAGCAACCTGACTAGCTAGCTGTATTAACTGGCTAACTGGATAGGTAGCTGAATTGATAGCGGATTTAACTAGCTAGCTGGCTAGCTAGCTGACATATCTAACTGACTAGCATGTTGGCTGTCTAGCTGGCTGGCCAACTGACTTAACTAGTTAGCTACCTGGTTGACTATATGGCTACCCAGCTGACTTAACTAGCTACCTACCTGGCTGAATATCCAGCTAGGCAGCTGGCTAGCAAGCTAGCGGATTGACCACCTGGGTAGCAAGCCAGGATTAAAAGTCAGCTGTCTGTATGTAGAGTGGGACAGCCAGCCGGCTTAACTAGCCAGCACCCTGCTGTTCAGGCATCTAGCCATCCTGCTAAACTAGCTGGCCAGCTAAATGACCAGCCTACTACCAAGTCAGTTTAACTGGCCAGGGACCTATCTAGGTACCTGACTGACCAGTTGACTTAACTAGCTGACTTAACTAGATAGCCTTCCTGCTAGCCAGCTGCCTTGAATAGCTAGCCACATAGCTAGGCAACTGGCTAGGCAGCTCACTTAACTGCCTGACTTAACTAGCTAGTCATTCAGCTAACCAGTTGACTTAATTAGCTAGCTACCAACCTAGCCATGTGGCTAGCCAGCTGACTTAAATAGCTGACTTAACCAGTTAGTCAGCTGGCTAGCCTGCTGGCCTAGTTTGCTATCTGGTTGAATAGATGGCTAGCCAGTTCACTTAACTAGCTAGCGACCCAGCTGACTAGCTGGCTAGGCAGCCATATAGCTGACCTTTGAGCTGGCCACCTGCCTAGCCAGCTGGCTTAAATAGCCAGCCGTCTGACTGGACAGTGGAATAGAAAGACAGCTTAACTAGCCTGCCACCCTGCTGGTCAACTGGTTAGCCAGCTGGATTCAATAATTGGTCACCTACCTGACCAGTCAGCTTGCCATCCATCTTAACTTGCCAGCAACCTAGCTAGCCAGCTGACTAGCCAGCTGTATTAACTAGCTGACTTAACTAGATAGCCATTGGACTAGCCAGCTGGCTTAGATAGCTAGCCATCTAGCTAGCCAGCCATCTAGGCAGCTCACTTAACTCGCTGAATTTTCTAGCTAGCCAGCTGGTTAGCCAGCTGACATAATTAGCTAGCTACCTACCTAGCCAGGTGGCTAGCCAGCTGACTTACCTAGCTGACTTAACCAGCTAGCCAGACTAGTCAGCTGACTTAACTAGCGAGATACCTAGCTAGCCAGTTGGCTTGCCACTTGAATTAACTAACTGATTTATGCAGCTAGTCAGCTGGCTAGCTAGCTGACCAAATATCTGACATAACTAGTTAGACAGCTCACTAGCCCACTGACTTAACTAGCTGACATGTCCAGCTAGCTAGGTGGTTAGCAAGCTGACTTAACTAGCTAGCTACTGACATATACTGCTGGCTTGCCTGCTGAATTAACTACCTAACTACCCAGCTAATCAGCTGGCTAGCGAGCTGACTCAACTAGGTGACTTAAATAGCTAGCCAGCTGGCTAGCCAGCTGAATTAACTAGCTAGCTACATAGCTAGTCAGCTGGGAAGCCAGATGAATTAACTAGCTGACTTAAATAACTAGCCAGCTGGCTAGCCAACTCAATTAACTAGGTTGGTACCTAGCTGTTGAGCTGGCTAGATAGCTGACTTAACTTCTAGCCAGCTCTAACAACTAGCAGACTTAACAAGTAACCCAGCTGGCTACCCAGCTAACTTAACTAGCTCTCTACCTAGCTAGCTAGCAGACTAGTCAGCAGAATTAAGTAACTGACATAATTTGCTAGCCTGCTGGCTAGGAAACTGACTTTAGCTCACTACCTATCTAGCCACCTGGCTAGCCTGCTGACTTAACTAGCTGACGTAAATAGCTGGCCTGCTTGCCAGACAGCTGAATTTTCTACATTGCTATATAGGTAGACAACTGTCTAGCCAGATGTCTTAAATTGGTGACTTAAG
Source organism: Carlito syrichta (assembly GCF_000164805.1). Lineage (NCBI taxonomy): Eukaryota > Metazoa > Chordata > Mammalia > Primates > Tarsiidae > Carlito > Carlito syrichta. The sequence goes on along the minus strand of NW_007249719.1, from coordinate 3,206 downwards.
TTGGTAGCCAGCTGGCTAGCCAGCTGACCTAAGTAAAAAGCTACAAAGCCATCCAACTGGATATTGAGCTGACTTAACTAGGTGGCTTTACTAGCTAGTCAGTCGGCTAGACAGCTGACTTAACTATCTAGCTAGACAGCTGTCTAACCAGCTGACTTAACTAGGTGACTTAAGTAGCTAGCCAGCAGGCTAGAAGGCTGACCTAACTGCCTAGCTACCTAGCTAGCCAGCAGAATAGACAGCTGAGTTAACTAGTTAACTACCTACGTACCCACTGTATTGTCAGCAGACTTAACTACCTAGCTACCTACCTAACCAGCTGGCTAGTGGGCTGACTTAACTAGGTTACTTAACTAGCTGGTTAACTGGCTAGCCAGCTGACTTAACTAGCTAGTTACTCACAGAGGCAACTGGATAGTCAGCTGACTTAACTTGCTGAGTTAAGTAGCTAGCAAGCTAACTTAACTAGCAGACTTTACCAGTTAGATACCTAGCTCACCAGCTGGGTTGATTAGCTGGCTTAACTAGCTAGCTACCTGGATAGCTATCTAGCTAGTCTGCTGAGTTAACTTGCTGACTTATTGAGCTACATAGCTGTCATAATTAGCTCACTTATATAGGTAGATTTCTAGGTAACCAGCTGACTTAACTAGCAGAAACAACTAGCTAGCCAGATCGCTAGCCATCTGACTTAACTAGCTTTTTAACTAGCTAACCAACTGAATACCGATCAGACTTAACGAGCTGACTTAACTAGCTAGGCAGCAGGTTGCCAGCTGACTTAACTAGCTGACTTAGCTAGCTAGTTTGTTGGCTAACCAGGTGACATACCTAGCTGGTTACTTATTTAGCCAGCTGACTAGCCTACTGAATTACCTAGCTACCTTAAAATAGCATGCTGGTAAGCCAACTCATTTAACTAGCGAGATACCTACATAGCTTGTAGGCTAGCCAGCTGCCTTAACTATCTGATTTGAATAGCTAGCCTGCTGGCTAGCAAGCTGATATATCTAGCTAGCTACTTGCCTAGCCAGCTGGTTAGACAGCTGACTAAATTAGCTGACTTAAACAGCTAGCCAGTTGGCTAGCCAGCTGACTAAACACACTGACATCACTAGCTAGCCTTGTAGCTATCTAGCTGACTTAACTAGCTAGCAACATGCATTGCCCATTAGCTAGCCAGCTCTCTTAACTAGCTAAATTAACCAGCTATCTAGCTGGCTAGCCAACTGACTTAACTAGCTTGCTACCTAGCTAGATGTTAGACTAGCCATCTTACTTAACTAGCTGTGTTAACTAGCTAGCAATGTAGCTGACCAGCTGACTTATATATTTAGCTAACTAGCTAGCTACCTAACTAGCCAGCTGACTTAAATAGTTATAACCCACTAGCTACCTAGCTTACAAGCTGACTTAAATAGTTAGCAGCCTAGCTAGCTTGTTGACTTAATCAGCTAGCTAACGAGTAAGCTTACTCCTTATCTAACGTGCTAGCTAGCTGACTTAGTCATCTGACTTAACTCGGTAGCTAAAGAGCTAGCTAGCTGACTGAACCAGCTGACTTAGATCATTAGCTAACTAGCAAACTTGTCTACTCAACCATATGACACAACTCATTTGCTAACTAGCTTGCGAGGTGACTCAACCAGCTGGCTTAACACATTAGTTATCTAACTAACTACCTCACTCACCTTCTGACTTAACCCATTAGTTAACTAGCTAGCTAACTGTCTTAACCATCTGACTAAATTAGAAAGCTGATTTAACTAGCTGACTTAGCTATCTGACTTAGCTACTTAGATAGCTGACTTCACTGGCCAACTTAACAAGTTAGCTACATGACTTAACTACCTGAATTAAACAGTTAGCTAACTAATTAAGTAGCTGAATAACTAGCTGCTTTAATAATTATCTAACTAGTTAGGTAGCAGACTAAGTAGGTGACTTCAATAGTTAGCTGACTAGTGATCTAGTTGACTTAGCTAGCTTACTTAGCTAGCTGACTTAGCTAGCTGACAACTAGTTTTCTAATGAGATACATAGCTGACATAATGAGTTGGTTAATGAGTTAGCTAACTGATTTAACCAGTAGGTAAACGGGTTTAATCGCTGACTTAACGAGTTGGTCAATGAGTTAGCTAGGTGAATTATCCTGTGGGCTGACGAGTCATCCGACTACTTATAATGTTTAACATGTCAGCTGCCTAATTGGCCGACTTGTTAGCTGGTTTAAGAAGTCAGCTGACTTGTCAGCCGACCAGTCAGCTGGCTTAGCAAGATGACTGACAAGTTGGCCTACAAGTTAGGAATGTTAAATAGTTGCCTGCTCATTTGCTGACCTAACTGGTCAGCCTACTAGTTGGCCGACAAGTTAGCTGACCTAACTATTTAGTCAAGTTACCTATGCTAACTTGTCGGCTTACAAGTAGGTTGACTACTAGGAAGATTATTTAGTTCACTTTACTACTTGAATGGCTAGTTGGCAGACCAGTTACCTGCCTTAACTAGTAGGTCAGTGCCTGATCCAACAGGTTAGCTGACTTAACTAGTCAGTGGGTGAGAGAGTCGACAGCTCAGTGACTTAACATGTCAGCAAGTGAGTGAGCCGACTGGTAAGCTGACTTAACTAGTTGGTCGGTGAGTCAGCTGACTGGTCAGCTGACTTAACTAATCTGCTGGTGAGTGAGCTGACTGGTCAGCTGACTTTAGTCAGCTGGCGAGTGAGCTGACTGCTTAGAAAACTTAACTAGTTGGGTGGTGAGTGAGCAGACCGGTGAGCCAACTTATCTAGTTGGACGTCGAGTGAGCCGATGTGTGAGATGCCTTAACTAGTTGGCCAGCAAGAGAGCCATTGGTGAGATGACTTAACTAGTTGGATGGTGAGCAAGCTGACTAGTTAGATGTCCTTTGGCCTGTGAGCAAGCAGATGAGTTAATTGAATTTTTTGATGGTGAGTGATTTGACTAGTTTGCTGACTGATTGGCAGGCCACGAGCAGACAAGTTAGCTGAACTGATGGAAAGCGAACGGGCCCACTAGTTAGCTGACAGGTTTCTGAGTTGCTAGCACACTAGTTAGCAAGGCAACTAGTTGATTTGCTAGCTGACTTAACTAGATAGCTGACTAGCTAGCTGGCTATATGGCTGACATAACTAGCTAGCAAACAAGCTATCTAGTTTTCTATCTAGCTGACTTAACTAGCTAGCT
>NW_007249718.1:283014-284459 GCF_000164805.1 Carlito syrichta | reverse complement strand
GTAGCACCCCCACCCCAGCCCTGGCTTAAATCCTATCCGCTGAAGATGTTGTAATCAGGTCGGTGTGACTGTCGTGATTTCCTTATTGACCACCTGCGGATGTCTTGGAGACCCTGTGACACAGAGACCTGCTAATGTCCGCCCACATTATCCAGCCCCTCAGTGCTCCTGTATATTCCTGAATAACACTCCTTAGAGCTAGTGGAAGGTGCACTTCCATTTATCTCCTATGCATTCCCAACAGGCAAACCTGTGATCAATGGAACTTTTGTAATCACAAGTTTTGTGATTTGCATAACTTTTGCATAATACATGATGTCTTAGGCCTTGTAAACTGCTTTTACTCTAGGCAAGCTTGATTTCCACTTCTGCCAGGCCCTACTGACAAAAGCCATGAGACACTTTCGATCCCGGCACCAGGAAGACTGGACAGAAAACCCTGAGTGGGGTAGGGTCCTGGTCACCATGCGCCCAGTATACAATGGGTCGATAGTTGTCATGCTGAAGGAGTCTGTGTTTCTGAAAAGACAAAGTCGGCAAAGTTAATCTTAACCTAAAGCATGCATTTCTCCAAAACATAGCATCTATTTCTTCCTCATCATGTCAGGGTTTAAGAACAGGATGGAAAATGACTTCCTGCTCTCAGTGGCCCTTTCAATTAAAACTGGTCATTTGTTGTGTCTTAAACTCCAAAAAGGAGGGGGTTTAATGAGGCGTCTGACCTCCCACCTCATCATGGCTGGAAACTCAGTTTTTAAGTTTTTTCTGGGGTTTCCTTGGCCAAGAGGGGGTTGATACAGCCGGCTGGGGGCTTAGCACTTTTTCAGTTACATAGTATAACATCCTAGGAATATCCTTGGGTACATCTAGGGCCCATCCATCCTGGCCTTTCCAGTGGATGGACTAGCATTGAAAACAGACTTTAACTGTTATGTTCTAGCAGAGCCTTTCTAAAAACTTATTTAAATCTAATAAGATTCATAAGTGTATAGTTTGAGCTTTGACACATGGCTATAGCCATGTGACTGCCACCCCATCAAGATACAGATCACATCCATATCCCCAGCCATGACCCTGGGCCCCTTTACAGTCAGTTTCCCACGCTTCCCCCCATCCCCTGGCAATCACTGTTCTGACTTCTGTCGCTGCTGATAACTTTTGCTAGTTCTATAAGTAGAACTGTACAGTATGTACTATGTCTGGTTTCTTTTACTCAGTGGATCTTAGCCTTTAAAGGCAAATCTACTTGTTCCAATGAGTAGAGCCTTTTGCAGTGAATGTAGCTTTCGAGGGGGAGGAGTTGGTACTGACTCATGAAACATTGATCCTGCGCTGGTCAAAGATTCTAGATTGGGAATTATTGTCTTCCTTCCTTCCTTCCTTCCTTCCTTCCTTCCTTCCTTCCTTCCTTCCTTCCTTCCTTCCTTCCTTCCTTCCTTCCTTCC
>NW_007249718.1:262271-282210 GCF_000164805.1 Carlito syrichta | reverse complement strand
GGGTCTCGAACCCGCGGGCTCAGGCAATCCACTCACCTCAGTCTCCCAAAGGCTACAGGATGGTTTTAACCTGGTTTTAGAACTTGACACTTTCTGGGCATTATGAAACTAGACTGCAGTCCATGCAAGGACTGGTTTTCTGCTAGTTCACTCTTCTTCCCAGGGCTAAAGTAGGAGGTCTTGGGTTTAAGTCCTGGATCTACTACGGGACCCTAGAAATTACTTGTCTTCAGGCTGAGCGTGCTGGTTCAAGTGTGTACTCCTAGCACTTTGGGAGGCCGAGGCACGAAAATTGCCTGAGTCCAGGGGTTTGAGACCAGCCTGGGCAACTTGGTGAAACTCGTCTCCCCAATAAATAAAAAAATTAGCTGGGCATGGTGGCATGCACCTGTAGTCCCAGCTACTTAGAAGGCTAAGGGGGAAGGATCACCTGAGCCAAGCAGGTTGAGGCTGCAGTGGCTGTGAGAGGGCCACTGCACTCTAACCTGGGTGACAGAGTAAGACTCCAACTCAAAAAAGAGTAACTTGTCTTCATTGAACTTTGGTTTCTTCCCATTTAATTGAGATAAGTCTCTTCTCATCTTACATATGGGGAAACCTATGTTCAGATGGGAGAGGCAATTCTCCCAACATCCTACATTTATAGTGAATAGCAACTGTAGAACAGAATCTAGGCCTCAAAGCATCTTCTACCTGAGCTTTCCATTTTGCACCTTGTATTTAGGGACCTATAGTGCAAAATACCTTGCTTCCCCCTACATGCACATGAAGAAGTTTCTGCAATCCCCATCATACTTGCCACATTAAGAGGGAAGAGTCTGAATTAGGCTAGAGGACTGAGACACCAGGAAAGGCTGGCGTAGGGCAAGAGGAAAGAAGGCTGGGAGAGCAAGGCGGAGCCAAAGGGCTTCAAGGCACTAGGAAAAGGGGCATTAAAAGTGTCCTGGGCCAAAGGCGGTGGCCTATGCCTGTAATCACAGCACTTTGGGAGGCTGAAATGGAAGATCTCTTGAGACTAGGAATTTAAAACTAGCCTGGGAAACAGATTGAGAACATCCACCAAAAAATTAGCCAGGCATGGTGGCACATGCCTGTAGTCCCAGCTACTTGGGAGGCTGAGGTAGAAGGATTGCCTGAGCCCAGGAGGCCAAGGTTGTGGTGAGCCGTGATCGTGTCACTGCACTCCAGACTGGGTGGCAGAGTGAGACCCTGACTCCAAACAAACAAACAAACAAACAAACAAAAACCTGGGGTAAGCAATGTACCCAGGTTGATCCTATTTCACATCCCCTTCCCAGCTTCTGTTCTAGGTTAGTCCTGCTGGCGCCAGCCGGGCTGATCCTATCCTGAGACCCTGCTTCTAGCTGCTGTAGAAGGCCCGAGTGTGGATTGAAAGGCAGATGGTGGGAGGTTCAGCAATACCGAAGCCAAAGGTTCAGCCAAGAAGCCTTGCTGAGTGGGTTGGTGTACCCCAACAGCCGTCAACATAGGGCTGAGACTTAGGGGTGTTGTGGCCTTTGTGGAACTAGACCACTTACAGTGGACTTTTCCTGGAGAAAAAGCAAGTCTTGGCAGGTGTCCAGCTTCTAGGTTTACCCCCAGCCTGGCCACATAATCACCTACTTATCAGCAGGCACATTTCTTTCCGCTACCTGCCTTGGCCCCCATGTTCTTCTCCATTAACCTGCCTGGAGAGAGTCTCACTTTAAGTTAAAAGCCTGTCCCCCTCCAGCGGCCTATTGGGCCGCTCTGCCCTGCCCCATCCTGTTCCCTGGAGTCTCTGGCTGAATGCTGGGCAGATGGGACAGACTAGTGAGATCTTGGTAACAGCAAGGATTTCCATGGCAGCAAGTCTGAGAGCCCCTAATCCAGCTGAACTGGAATCTAATTGCTGGGCTGGCTGATGCTACAGAACTGTCCCTTCTTTGACTTTTGTTCTTAAGACGACCTGGGACAAAGACATTCAGAACGTGAGTCCAGTCCTGGGAGAAGGCAGAAGCCCCCCTGCCCGCCCAAGTGGTGATAGCTTCTTCCCTACTGGAGGGAGGTGGAAGTTATCGCCACCATCTTGGTCCAGCACACCTCAAGACCAATAGGGATGATGGATACTACTTTTTGGAAGGCAAAGCCAGGAGAATCTCACCTGGTTCCTGAATGCCTTCTCTATATCCAAGTATTTGGAAGCACGGTGTGCTGCCTACTTACTTCCAGAGTCGAGAGCTCCATTAAAATGAGCTTCTTAGGCTGGGCATGGTGGCTGAAGCCTATAATCCCAGCACTTTGGGAGGCCGAGGCGAGAGGATAACCTGAGCCCACAGCTTTGAGACCAGCCTGGGAGACATGGTGAGACCTCATCCCTACAATAAATAAAAAAACTAGCTGGGTGTGGTAGCGCATGCCTGTAGTTCCAGCTATTTGGAAGACTGAGGTGGAAGGATCACCAGAGTCCAGCAGGTCGACCCTGGGGTGGCCGTGAGTGTGTCACTGTACTCCAGCCTGGGCAATGGAGTGAGACTCCAACTCAAAAAAATAAAATAAAATAAAGTGAAATAAAATAAAATAAAATAACCTCTTAATTCTAGGAGAGGAAGTTTGGGCCAAAGCAAAGCTTTTGCTTGTGGAACAAAGGGTTATTCCGGGCACTAACACTTCTATTTGTTCAATTTCTTATATGTCCCTAACCCTGGTCAGTAAAGTTTCTTTGTATCACTGTTGATGACAGGCTGGCGTCCTAAGTCGAGCCTTGGTACAGTTTTGTCTGGTGGCTTCATCTGGTCATTGTCCCATCTTCCGTGGTTAAAGTCCTCATTCATGGCTTATCTCTTCACTGATGTGGCAACATCCTTGTGGTTGGACCTCTGTTGGTCATTAGCCATGTCAGTTGTCTGTGTACTAGGTACTGTGCTAAGGATGTAAGCTGACCTGGGCAAATACTGAACAAGTAACAGTATTAAACATCAATAAAAGGTACGGGTTGCTATAGGAACGTTATAAACTTTCGTGAAGTGCTGGTCCCATAAACCTATAAAAGAAGCAATAGGATATATATATGGGGGGGACCCCTCCAAAAGGAATTTACTTATAAAAGATTGTGTATTTATTCTTTTTTTTTTTTAAGTTGGAATCTCACACTGTCACCCAGGTTGGCGTGCAGTGGCACGCTCACAGCCACCACAGCCTTGACCTGATGGGCTCCAGCAATTCTTCCGCTACAACCTTCCAAGTAACTGGAACTACAGGCATGCACCACCACATCTAGCTAGCTTTTTTTTGTTTTGTTTTATTGTAGAGACAAGGTCTCACCAAGTTGCCCAGCCTGGTCTTGAAGCCGTGGGCTCGGGCAGTCCTCTTGCCTCCACCTCCCAAAGTACTGAGATGACAGGCGTGAGCCACTGCACCCGACCGTGTATTTTTTCTTACGTGTTCATACTTCCATCACCTTTGAAGTATTTCTTGCTTGATGCAATACACCTATCAAGGCACCTTTACCACCGCTCAGAACAGTTTTTGGACTCATCAATTTTGATGCCTTTTAGTGCTTCTGCCTTTTTTGTTTCACCTCTTCCACACGGGCGAAGCGTTTCCCTTTGAGGACTTTTGTTTTTTTAATCTGAGGACACACAAAAATGTCACTCAGGTCAAGACTGGGTGAATAGGGAGAGTGGGTCACAGGGGTCATGTTATTTTTGGTCGAAAACTGTTGAACTCTCAGCATGGTGTGGACAGGTGCACTTGTAAATCACCCACTATGAAATGGGCAAATGCACTGAAAGAATCTAAAAAAAAATTCACTGAAGCCGAACGCAGCCTCTCATAACAATGCTAGCTGGTACCCTGATGCTCATGGGTTCCTAGAACACTCACCTAGTGGGGGAAACCTGGATTACAAGGGGCCCACCCTCCAAACGATAATTCTGGGTTTTCCAGGGTCTCCCTTCTGTGTGCGTGTGTGCGTGTGTGTGCGCGTGATGTTTAACGGAGAAATAACTCAGAATTGTAGCACTTGGTGGAAGAGACATAAGTCTAGATTTTTAGAAAAGGGGTCTTGGTGTCTGGGGATGTGAGGGTTGTCTTAAAAAAGCAAAGGCAGCTGTTGGCCTTAATCTTTCCTATCTCCTGAGTTCTTCCTATCTGCTTTGTTGATTCTTTTAGGCGTTAAGAAGGTATTGCTTGCTATTATACAGTATTTTGGTTTGTTACCAGAAGGAAGGTTGATTGGAATAGTCAGAAGTTCGCCAGATATTGTCCAGAGAATCTTCTGATTCTCAGTTCTTACCCCAGACATATAAAAGCAAAGACCAGGGGTGAGAGCTTGCCATCTGTGTCCTATCAAACCCTCCAAGTGATTCTGATGGACTTTAAGTTTTGAGAACCATGTCCCTAGCCCATGGTTACTAGTGATGGAAGCCTAAGGCATCTGCCACAGCCAGAAGGTGGAAGTATTTACACGAAGCCAGGCGAGGTTGGAAGATGGAGCAACAGGCATCTTAGCAACGGGCTTAGAGGATCTGATGTGGCCAACCTGGGAAAGAACCAGGCAAAAAGCAGGGCTGATGTTCTAGAACAGTGGTTGGCAAAGCTTTTCTGTAAACACAGTAATATTTTAGGCTTTGAGAGCCATATGGTCCTAGCACGTGGCCTGTCACCACTGTGCAGCTCTTCCATTGTAGTGTAAAATCAGCCATAATTGATATATAAATAAATGAACGTGGGTATGTTCTGATAGAACCTAAAAGAACTTTATCAACAAAAGCAGATGCCAGGCCAGATATGGTCCCCCCGGTGGGGGGTAGTTTACTAACCCCTATTATAGTAGACTGAATTACTCAGTGGCTTTTGGTTTTTGGTGGGTTTTAAACAGCAAAACCCCCTTTTCCTTATTTAACCCCCCAAAGCAGGAACTGTTCCCACTGAAACCCAGAACTCTCTGCAGTTTTCTCCTCTCCTTAAAGCAGGCCCTATAGTTCTTAGAACACATTCTAATGCCATTTAAGTAGAGCGCTCTAGTGTCCAGGCTCAGGACCACCTAGACATTGACCTGGAAGGCATGGGCAACTCTTCCCGAAACCATCTGGCCTATGACCAAGGTATGGAAGTGGGACGAGCCAGCCTGAGATCAGGTCTGTCCCCAACCATGCCTGAACCCTGAGGGCCAGGGAGAGTCTCCTTTGCTCCAGCACATGGTCTCTGTTTCTCTGTGGATGCCAGCCAGCCTGCAGAGGCCAATATGAATACCCAGAGTATGAGTCACCGGTCTGACACCCTCCCTGTGCCCTGTGACTAGATGAGGGACCAGGTCCTCAAAAGCCAGAGCACCTACCCTCTGCTGCTGGAGATGACGCTATGCTTACAGCAGACCGTGAAGGAGCACTTCCTGGCGCTGGAAGAATGGACGGATGCTCTAGCCATTTGTGAGCAGAAAGCCCTTCTGGGCTGCTTGGCATGCCAGATGGTCAACCTCCTACAGTTTGGGGCCCCGAGAGGTCTGGGGCTCACAGTGCCTCTCCCTTCCCTGGACTCTAGTGATGATGTCAGAGGCGGACAGGGGGACCAAGTGTCCAAGCAGCCTGACCAGCGGATGCCCCAACTGAGTGATTGTGAAGCTGCCTATGTCAGCCATGACCTATCCAACCGTGGGGTTGACATCTCTATTTTGTGCCAGTCGGGCTTCCGAGACCACAATGCCTACCAAGGAGACAAATTCCATGAGGACACCATCTTGGTGAGAACATGGTGACATCCTCAAGGGCTCTACTCACTGGGATTTGCTGAATCTTGTACCAAGGGCTCTCTGTGCTCTCATTCTTTACATCCCGATGAAATGGACACTGTTGTCTTCTTACAGATAAGGGAATAGTCACAGAAATAAGGTGACATGCCCTAGAAAGTTGGAGAACTGCCCCCATGCCTGAGTTCTCCCTGAATCTCAGCTCTTAGCCACTGAGAGTCAGTCCCTGTGGTCAGAGGGGTGAGTGAGCCTGCTCCTATGGAATTTAGTAAGGAATGTATTCAGTCATTGGGGCACAAACATTCAGATGGTCTGGGAAGATGTCCTAAAGGGTGAATCAGCCATCCATGTGGTGGTAGTGGCCATGACCATGGCTGTGACCCTCTGGAGGAACAGCACATGTAAAAGCTTTAAGGTGGGAGGGGCTTGGAGTGATTGGGAAGGGAGGCCCCTGTAGTGAGGGTGGAGACAATGAGTGCTGTGGCAAGAGGTAGGGGTGGAGAAAGAGGTAGATAGGAGGTGCTAAGATGTTGCCCTAAGGGTGAAAGGGAACTCATGAAAGACTTCCAGCAAACGGGTTTCATAGCAGCTTTCCAGTCAGAGTGCAGAAGACAACACTAGCCATATCGTCCCCCTCTGTTTCCATCTAAGTGATGTACAGCCAATGGCTGTTCCCTTTTCTCGGGGCTGAGTTGGGTATCACCATAGGCCTCTGAGGGACTGCGTCTCTTCCAATAACTTGGAGGGACCTTATGTGTTAGGAGAAATAGCAGAGATGGGTACCAGGTGGGGCCTCTGAGGTCAGATAGGTGGAGTTCTGACTATCACCCAAGGTCACACGATGAGTCGGTTATTAAACTTTTCTGAACTTCACTCTCTAAATTGGGGCTCATATGGAACCTTTTTCTCAGGGGCTAAGGCGACTCACATGAATCTCTTAGTCTAATGTCCAGCGTGTAATAAGAACTCAGGGACTGGTAGATGGGACACAGGTATGAGTTATCTGTATGTCTCTAAAGAGGGGAACTTACATGCTATACAATTTGGGGTTTACGGAAAGTCTTCTAATGCTTAAAGTTGTCCGACGTGGGTTGCATTGTCTCAAGGGACAGTGAGATCTCCACTTGGACTGATCTGAGATGAGCACTTATTGGTGTGATTAAGGGGGTCTTTGTGGAAGGGGCAGGAGGCCTGATCTCGGATTCCTTCCATCTCCAGGGCTTCATTAACCTTGGCACCAGTGAGAACAAGCTCTGTACTGATGTGATGAATGAGACAGTAAGCCATGTTCTGGACTGCACTGGGAGCCATCCCTTCAAGGCCCAATCCCTCTAGAATGTTCCTCAGCACATGGCAGATTCAGGAGTGAGACATAGGAGTTTGGGAAAGGGAGTGAAGAGATTGCTTTTAGAATAGCACTCCAACCACCTGGCTTTGCTGACCAACCAGAGGTGTTCTGTCTGATATGTGGTAGGTAGACTGCCATGGGAGCCTCTGGATAGGGGAGGTTGTCAAGCTCTTCCTGCTGGCATGTCTACTTGTGCAATCCATAACGAGAAGAGGCCACACATGGAGGGCGCACGTGTAAAGCTAGGCACAGACTAGGAGGAGGCCTGTCTTGCCTACTCAGCCTGACTTTACACTCTATTTGTCAACAGTTGAGTCAAAGTGACATGAGCTACACAGATGACGTCCTGCTGTGGTATCCCGATTTCAAAGGACAGCCATTGTAAGTACCTCCAGATCTAAGGTCTCCTGGTGCACAGGCACCTGCCCTTATTTGGGGCAAGAATCAAGGCACTAGATTCTTGGTTGGCTACCGCCCCATTTCTTTGGGTAATAACTTCTAGAAAAACCTCATAAGGAGGCAGCCTAGCATAGTAGGCAAAGCATTGAGTTCCTACCTCCTGGGATGTAAAACCTCTGATCTCCTACCTCCTAGGATCCAGCATCTCTGATCTCCTACCTCTTGGGATCCAGCATCTCTGATTTCCTACCTCCTGGGAGTCAACATCTCTGACTTCCTACCCCTTCGGATTAAAAACCTCTGATTTCCTACCTCCTAGGATCCAACATCTCTGATTTCCTACCTCTGGGATTCAACATCTCTGATTTCCTATCCCTTCAGAAAAAAATCTCTGGTTTCCTACCTCCTGGGATTCAAAACCTCTGATTTCCTGCCTTCTAGGATTCTTGCCCCAACTGTCACTTATTATGTGTCACCTGGAGAGTTGATGGCCTGAGTCAATAGCTCATTCAGGTAAAATGACACTGGACTAGGTAGCAAAGATCCCTTTTAGGTTGGGCCTGCTGCCCTTTGAAAAAGACCACCTACACCACGAGTGAGGAAGGGACTCTGGGAACCACAAGGCCTCTCCGGGTCTGTTTACAGCCTGCTGGAAAAAGTAGCCCAGTTCCTGACTCACTACTGCCATGCCCCTGCCCAGCTTGATCCAGAAAAGCTCTGATCTCCTACCTCCTGGGATCCAGCATCTCTGATTTCCTACCTCCTGGGATTCAACATCTCTGACTTCCTACCCCTTCAGATTAAAAATCTCTGGGTTCCTACCTCCTGGGATCCAAAATCTCTGATTTCCTACCTCCTGGGATTCAACATCTCTGATTTCCTACCCCTTCAGATGAAAAATCTCTGAGTCGGTTTCCCAGCCTCACTGCCATCCTGAGAGGGCTGCATTCTTAGGGGGTGTTGTGTTTTCTAAGGGGTGCAGGGAGAACCGGTGGAGACCCTCAGGACCGGAGCAGAGTGGGGGCCAGTGGGCCCCAGCTGAGGAAGCTCCTGGTGCCTGTCCCTTCCAGCGGGATGGGGACGGTGTGGCTACACCTTCTTATGTGGGAATTGGTTTCTGACTCCTGCCTCTTGTGCCTCGTCTTCAGGTGGTTGTTCTAAAGGGCTGCTGCTCTGTGTTCTCTGCCCTGGCCACGGTTCCGTGTGATCCAGGGGGTGAGTCAGCGGGCTCTGCTTTTCCTCTCAGTGCAACACTGACATGTGGGCAGGAATACACAGGGACTGGGCTTTGGGGAAGAAGAGCATCTCGGCTCAAGGGCTTTCCCCCAAGTTCTGGGACTTCTCCACTGACTAGGACATCTTCTCGTTCTTTCTGTGGGATCAAGGGGTTTGGAGTCTCCACTTAATATGAAAGGGAAACATGATGGTCTTCAAGGAGGTGTACCCCAGGAATGGTGACTGTGAGAGTCAACCTATTGTATGAAGAGCTGGGCTTTGGGGCCCAATGGCAACACAGAACACCCTGGCCATGGGCTAAGAAGATATAGGTTCCTACCTCAAAAAAAAAAAAAGGCTCATTAGTTCTGTACCAGATAAAGCTGGGAGGTCTGTTCTCAATCTCCCTCTAACAGTGTCTGAGCAAGAGGCTCAGATCTTAATGAGCTCTGTGTGTATGGAAGGAAGTAGCCAGGACAGCCCCTTTCACACAAAGGAGTGGGTCCTTGGTGAGCTCATCAGTGAGGCCAAATGGACAGGAAGGAAAGAACATATGAGACCACATGGTCAAGTCATTGCAGCCCTCCTTGTGTATAGACCTTGACCTCTAGTATTTGGTCTGAGCAGATGAGACTTTCCTGAGGACCAGTGCTCTGTCTGCTAGCAAGCCTCACTTGACTGTGCCCTGAATCGAGCCATTCACAGCACTATTCTTCCCTGTTCTCCTTCCCTAGTGTACCCCTCAAAGAGAAAACTAGAGCTTTGCTCCCCAAATAACGTCTATAAGAATGGATAACTTATAGCACTTGAGCCTACTAACACGAATCCCCAGGTAGAAGGGATTGCCAAACGGACCTTTTCTGTCGGTCACTTTGCTGCTAGTCTAGGGGGCCTGGTAGGCGCTGGCTGAGAGACCTTGGACTGACAGCTTTGTCTCCCTGTGCTTCCAGAGGCCTTTCTGGTTCCCACACCCTTCTATGGTGGCTTCGCCTTTAGCTCCTACCTGTAAGAGAAAGTGGAGCTGATTCCTGTCCACCTGGAGAGCGAGGTCAGAATGGGACCCCTTTCCTGCTCAGTCCACTGAGGCAATGAACCATTCTAGGGGCACTCAGAAGGCATAGAGGGGCCTTGCTTTCTACTCATGAGTGATGGTGGGCTGGGGTGGAGAAACCAGGGCAAAGAAGGCATGTGGGACTGGCACCCTGGTCTGAAGGCAAAGGGTTGTTTGTCTACGGCTATGGGAATGAGGAATCAAGGAGAAGCTTTTCAGATAGGTGGTTCTCAGGTGGTGTTCATCTTCCAGATCACCAACACAAGCATCCATCCTTTCCAGCTCACTGTGCACAAGTTGGAGCAACCCCTGCTTGAAGCTAGGCTCAAGGTAAGGGGAAATCATATTCTTGGGGTGGTCACTGCTGGTCCTGAAAGGGGTTGAGTATTGAGACTCCAACACAGCTTGTTCACCGAGACCTGGCAGGCTCTCTTTAGTCAGAAGAGACAGTGAAGGATCCAGGAACGTGACCCTCTAGAAGCCCTGTGCTTTATGGGGACATTATGACAGCCCTTCCTGCTCTCCCTCTGTGAACAGTATAGCAGTTGTGGCTCTAGGACCCTACCTAGGCTTTATTTGGTGTCAAATGTTGGGTGTCCCAACCTGTAAAGTATCCTCGACTGAATTTGGGATAGGCTGTGAATGACTTGTGCTTACTCCCTTATGTTTGGGTTCTTCTTAGGGGAAGATCAGAGCCCTTGCACTGACCAACCCTCAGAATCCTCTGGGTGACATTTACTCCCACGATTCACTGGAGGAACTTCTGACATTTGCCAAGAGGTACGAGTTCCACGCCTTGAGACTAGATGTCTCTAAGAGGCCGTTCCTATCGCTTATAGTCAGGAAGTCAGAACCGGAAGCCATGGACCCTAAATATTCTTATTACACACCATGCTTTGCAGAGTTACATACAGCTGAGATGAAGACCGAGGAAATTGCTCCCATGTGCTTACCACTTCAGGATCTTTGTGCCATTTCCTTTCTGGCCTTTGTGTGGGACATTTACACAACAGTACAGACATTCACATAACAGTCAAAATGTAGCTTTGTTGCATTTCTACTTATTATAGCATAAGCACTTTCCCAGCATCCATTCCCCAAACTAGGGTGGAGCTGCTAAGACAGACTCTCAGTCCTTGTGGGTTTATTTATGTATTTACTTATTTTTTGAGTTGGAGTCTCACTCTTGTCACCCAAGCTGGAGTGCTGTGGCACTCTCACGGCCACCCCAGCCTCGACCTGCTGGGCTTAGGTGATCCTTCCGTCTCAGCCTTCCAAGTAGCTGGAACTACAGATGCATGTCACCATACCCGACTAACTTTTTGGTGATTTATTGTAGAGACAAGGTCTCACCAAGTTGTCCAGTTTGGTCTCCAACCCCAGGTTTAGGCCATCCTCTCGCTTCGGCCTCCCAAAGTGCTGGGATTACAGGCTGAGTGACCGCACCTGAACTGTACCCATCTTTAAAATAAATAAATAAGTAAAGATGACAATACTGTTTTAGGGGGTTATTAGTAGAAGAGATGAGATAAGGTACATTAGCCCACTTAGTGCCACTATTTGAGTCAGACTCCAGGTGGGAGCTCCTGGCTACACCGACTCTGGGATACCTAGCTTCTTCCCTTTGGTCTTGCTCTATGCTTGAATGGTTAGATAAGATTTTCCCAGGTGTCTTTTGGGTCCTATTCCTTACTGGTGCCCCCAAGTCAGGGATAAGGGTCCCTTCTACAACACTCAGAAGGGCTGGATGGGCAGCTGGGGCCATGGGGAGTTCTGATCTGTGTCCACAGAGGATCCTAAGACAGTAAGTTAAGATTACGGAGATGCCAGACCTTGTTTTCCCCTTTTCACTCAACCTGCAGGCACAACCTACACATAATCTTAGATGAGATTTACATGCTGTCTGTGTTTGATGAATCCATCACATTCCACAGCATGGAAAGGTGAGTTGGTCTCAGCTGGAGTAGGGAATGAGACCTGAGGTTCCAGATATACAGGGCGGGTTTATGGACATGAACTTAACTCAGTTGCTAGCACGTGGCTGTTTCAGTGCCTACAGGAGCTGGGATACAAGCAAAACATCACTTTTCCTTCCCAGGTGTCTTTCAGTCTAAATACCATTTTGAATACAAGATAACCTGAGGGCAAGGAAAAATGTGTACTGCTGAAGGTCAAAACACAGCCCCGGAAGGCTAAGGGGTCCGGGCTGGAACTTCTTGATAAACAGAGCCCCGGGAAAGAACAGAAACAGGGCAGAAGTTTCTGAAGGGTAGTGTTTGGCCCTAGCGATGGAATCCCAGCAATCAAAGCAGGGGGAGGGCATGCCTGGCAGAAGGAACAGCTTCACTAATGGTGGGCAGTAAGAGACAGGCACATTCTAGAAATGGTGGGGGAGCTCACTTCTGAAGCACCAGCTGCCAAGAAGGTGGCTGTGAACCTGTCGTAGGAGAGCCACATGTCAGTCTGAGGGTCCTAGACTGTATTCAGTGGGCACCCAGGAGCTGTTCCTAGTTTTTCAGGGCTGCCTTGTATTGACTTCCTAACTTGACTGGAGTTTCTTGAACTTTGGGTCCTGTAGGCCCTGCTGTCTAGGAAGACCCTCAAGTCTCCTTTCCCCTCACAGACCCCAAGTCTTCATCCTTCAGATATTTCTGTTACATAACCCTGACTTTTTTCTCCCCTGCCCCAGGTTGCCTGATCCCAATAAGACCCATGTGATCTGGGGCGCCAGCAAGGTGAGCCCAGCTGCATGGCCTGGGACTTGGGTAGGGAAGGAAGGGAACCCAAGGGTAGAAGGCAGACAAATCAGATATTCCCTCCCTTGCTTCTCTTCCCATAGGATTTCGGCGTCACTGGCTTCCGCTTTGGTGCCCTGTACACCCACAGCAAGGAGGTGGCCTTTGCCATGAGTGCCTTTGGCTATCTCCACAGTCCCTCTGGAATCACCCAGCACAAGCTGGGTCAGCTGCTTCAGGACACAGGTAGTGAGCTCCATCCAGGCCAGCATCTTGACTGGGCCTCATAGCCATGGGGAATTCTAGATTTTCTTGGGTCTCTGACATGCCTTCAATATACTGAGACCCTGGTTATTGTCTGTGGTTACTATGGTTTGACTGCAGCAGGGTGTGAAGTTTGGAGGAGGGCAGGATACAGTTCAGATAGGGTCGTAGGGTGATGATATACGCTGTTCTAAAACACAGGGTGGGCTTTCATTTCTGGATGTCTGGTAGCTTGTGCTCTGCCGGGAAAGGGGATAGCCAATCACACACGTTAAGAGGACAAGGTAAGAACTTCAAAAATCAGCCTTTATGTGGATGTATATTTTTCCTCCACAGTGCCCTGCTTGCTTAGGCAAATATTACCGTAACAAGTCCTGACTCTTCTACTGTAACTTGATCTCGTCTTCCAAGGTGGCCCAAGGAGAGCTGCCACCCGGGCACGTTGGTGTGGCCAGCTCTCTGGCACTTAGACTCATCTTTCCCCTTGGATCCCAAGAGAATGCTGGCCTCACAGGGGCTCCCCCTTTAATGCCATGGGCCAAGTTTAGAGAAGACTCTGTAATTCCCTATAATAGATCAGGTACCAGGTCAGAAGTTTTTTTAAATAGCTGGGATAATAATAACACAAACTAGTATCATATTAGTTGGCTTAGAAAAATGATTTGCCATCAGCTCTGGGAGGGGAAGGAAGCAGATAGGAGACATTCCACTGAATGCTGCCCTACATGGTGCCAGCCTGTTGGATGCTTGGTAGAGACTAGATCCCAGCCCCTTGAACGTGGGCTCTTGACCTTGGATGCACATGGGAGCTCCCCGAGAAGCCCAAATACTGACTTGTGGGCTCCATCCCCAAAGGTTCTGATTGGAATGATGCAGAGGTGTAGCCTGGCCATCAGGGCTTCTAACGGCTCCTTAATTTCAAGACAGCAGCAGCAAGTCCCTTTAGAGGATTGATGACACCTTGTCTCAGGGAGGCAAACTCAAAGGAAACATCCCCACTAGACCCTTGGGAGGCCCAGTGTCGCCACCAGAACCTTGGATAAGAAGTGGGTCTGTTGGGTATGGAAACCATCAGCTCCAACAGTTATTATTGGCTGGAAATCGCTAGCATGAAGCTCAGGTAGGGAGCATTTGGAAAGGAACCCTTTGGTAGATCTCTGCCTCACAATCTGTGACAGTTCTCTTCTTCCACCCCTCCAGAATGGATTGACAAGGTGTACCTGCCCACGAACTGCTCCCGGCTGCTGGCAGCTCACAAGTACATCACCGACAAGTTGAAGGCTCTGAAGATCCCTTTCCACAACTGTGGAGCTGGCTTCGATGTCTAGATTAACTTGAAAAAGGTGAGCTCTAGAACAAAGGTAAGTGTTCTTGGGCAGCCATGCCAGCTGGGACTCGGGCTCAACTCTGCTCCTCTGCCCTCCCTAGTACCTGTACCCATGTACGTTTGAGGAAGAACTGCTTCTCTATCGCTGCTTCCTGGACAACAAGCTGATTTTGACCCGTGGCAAAGCCTACATGTGTAAAGAGCCGGGTTGGTTCCGCCTTGTCTTTGCAGACAAGTTCCCCCTGCTAGAAGTGGGTGAGTAGAGCTGGCCTCCCAATCCGGCATCCTTTAAAGATGCCTTATCAGGCCAGGTGTGGTGACTCATGCCTGTAATCCCAGCACTGTGGGAGGCTGAGGCAAGAGGATTGCCTGAGCCAAGGGGTTTGAGACCAGCCTGGGCAACACGGTGAGGCCTTGTCTCTATAATAAATTAACCAGGCCTGGTGGCATTTAGCAGCTCCAACCCTTCTAGACTGTTTCCTTTTCTGTCTTTAAGGAAGCTCCTTTGTAGACATGAATTTCAGCACCCATCTGTTCATTACATCCTTTGGGTGACTGCCATGGAGTGAGTCATTGGGAGCATACGCTAATTGGTGGTACTCTGCCCTGTGGAGCTGGCAGTGTGGCAGGCGAGGTGGATGGCAGGTGACCATACAAGTCCCTGTATGTCTTATTAGAGTTTGGTTCTCCCGAAGGTGATGGAGGACATGACCTCCATTTAACGATTACTCATTGCCTCGCACTGTCTGCTGGACACTGCTGGGAATATGGCAGCGAGCCATTCACTCTCACGAAGGTTCATGTTGCAGAAGTATCTTTGGGGCCAGTGTGGAGGGTAGGCTGAGTGAGAAGCAAACAGGATGGCCAAGGCCCAGAGCTAGGGTACAGGATTTGATACGAGACATTGAAGTGTCTAGTAGGCTGACATGACAATGACGTTCAAAAACAACCATCAGGGTTGTAACAGGTTAGACTTTGAAATCCAGCCCAAAGACGAATCCCTGCACAAGAGGCTCTCATGGAGCCGGGCTCGGTGGCTCAGCCTGTAATCCCGCGCCTTTGGGAGGCTGAGGTGAGTGGATTGCCTGAGCCCGCGGGTTCAAGACCCGCCTGGGCAGCGAGACCTCATCTCTACAATAAATCAAAAAAATCAGCCGGGCATGGTAGTGCATGCCTGTAGTTCCGGCTACTTGGAAGGCTGAGGCGGAAGGATTGCCGGAGCCCAGCAGGTCGAGGCTGCGGAGGCCGGGAGTGGCCACTGCACTCCAGTCTGGGTGACAGAGTGAGACTCCAACTCAAAAAAAAAAAAAAAGAGGCTCTCATGGTTGACCAACCATGACCTGGGTATATCTGAGGCCCACCTACCAACCCACTAAGTCTTTATTTCTCTCTCTTCTTATCTGGATACTCTAGCCATGGATCGGTTCTGTCAGGCACTGTGGGAGCAGAAGGAGAAAGTGGTAGTGAAACAGCTGGAAGAGGCAATGAGGGAGTAGGCCATCTGTCTCCCAACCAGCGATTCCAGCCCATCACTTGTTCGGGGAGCCTGACAGCAGATAGCCTGGTCCAGAGGAGAGGTACTGAAACAGGTTCTTCGACTGAGCAGTTGGTGGGCCCCTCCAGGAATGGTCTCACCCGACCCAGCCATCAACCTCCTTAAGCTGAGCCTCTGTGTCTTTGGAAGCATTGCATCTTTTTAGTCTTTCCTAGTCATTGTGTATGCAAGGTGATGCTTTTATTGGGGCTATGGTGGGAAGGCCTCGAGGTACCCAGAGAAATCAGGAAGCCCTCTGGGCCCCTATTTAGATGGGTTTATTTTTGTACTCCATGTCAAATAAATTCCAGGTCTGTTTTATTTTGTACTTATGTTTTTAATTATCACCTTTGGATGTGAGATGCTTTTCTGTTCTTTTTTTTTTTTTTTTTTTGAGTTGGAGTCTCACTCTGTCACCCAAACTGGAGTGCAGTGGCCGCTCCCGGCCACCGCAGCCTCGACCTACTGGACTCCGGCGATCCTGTCGCCTCAGCCCTCTGAGTAGCCGGAATTACAGGCATGCACTACCAGGCCCGGCTAATTTTTTTATTTATTGTAGAGACGAGGTCTCGCTGCCCAGGCGGGTCTCGAACCGCGGGCTCAGGCTATCCACTCACCTCAGCCTCCCAAAGGCGCAGGATTACAGGCTGAGCCACCGAGCCTGGCCTTTTCTGTTCTTTATCATCTTTAAATTCTCAGGCAGGTTTTAAGGGAAGAATACTTTGTGAGACGGGCCAGGGAAGGAGTGATCCCTCCCTGATGGAGTACTTTCTAGGTATTGGATGCAATGTTCCACAGTATTCTTATGAAATCACTTCCGCTTCCACGTGACCAGTCAAGAAGCAGGGTGGAGGTGTAATTACAGGTTTCCTGCTTCCAAATACCAGAATTCTTTTCACTTTTGCCTTTCCAAAAGGCTTTTAAAACGAACCTCTTGGTATCTTAGTCTTTCCATGCTGTTATACCAAAGTTCCATAAACTGGGTGGTTTATAAACAAAAATTTATTTCTCACTGTTCCGGCGCTGGAAAGTCCAAGATTAAGGTCCTAGCAGATTTGGCGTCTGGTGAGGGTCCCACCTTCTCGCTGTAACCTCACATGGAGGAATGGGTAAGGGATCTTACTCTGTCTTCCTGAAGTTGCCATGTTTCGGAGGTGGTTAGGTCATGAAGGCAAATGCCTGTCCCAATGCCATCACCCCTAACCACCCCACCTCCTAACACCATCACCTTGGGGGTTCGCATTCATAATCAACACATGAATTTGGGGGTGGGCCATAAGCATTCGGTCCATAGCATCTGGGGTCTTTCTGCTTGCATCTCTAGTAGTTTTAGCCATTCAAATCTCGCCAGCCCGTGTGTTTCTCTGCAAAGCACTTGCATATCTGAGCATGGATGCTGTGAGCAGTGACTACCACCATTTTACAGCTGATGGCTTTGGTTAGTCACTTGGATTTGTGACTCCCTCCCCTGGGTCCAGGTTTCTTATTCTTCAATGACAATTTTCTTCTACTAGCTTTCTTCTCTTTTTCAAAGTTAACAAAAAGGAGCATGTCAACGAATTCTGATTCTTCAAAGTCCTTTACACTAGACAAGATTCTTTACGAATCAACAATGGCTAGTAGAAATACAATGGTCAGTCACTGGAAGCATGCAGGAGCTCACAGGACCAGAAAAGAAGGTCAAGATGGCAACCAGAGATGCTCTTGGGATCTCTCTGTAATAGGAACTAACCAACAGACAGTCTCAGGGGCACTGACCCTGGGATGGAAGAAACCGGAATCATGGCTTCTGTGTAGAAGGGACAGGCTGTTTTTGTCTTCTGTTCTGCTCATGACCCGAATGGTAGGCTGCCAAACCAAGTGTGGGCCACCGGCTGGAATAGAGTTATAAAACCTCAAATATATGACCCAGGGAAGGGGGAGTTCACCTAGAAAAATTCATTAAAAAAACAAAACAAGCCGGGCTCGATGGCTCAGCCTGGAATCCCGCGCCTTTGGGAGGCTGAGGTGAGTGGATTGCCTGAGCCCGTGGGTTCGAGACCCGCCTGGGCAGCGAGACCTCATCTCTACAATAAATCAAAAAATCAGCCGGGCGTGGTAGTGCATGCCTGTAATTCTGGCTACTTGGAAGGCTGAGGCGGAAGGATTGCCGGAGCCCAGCAGGTCGAGGATCGCCGGAGCCCAGCAGACGGGAGCGGCCACTGCCCTCCAGTCTGGGCGACAGAGTGAGACTCCAACTCAAAAAAAAACCAAAAAAAAATCAAACCAAAACTAGGAGATAACAAAAACCCACGTTGCCCAGGCTTCTGAGTGTCATTCTGAGATTTATGTAGGAAGGTGACATGAACCTTAGTTCTTCTACGTGAGGGTGTTCATGCCTGCTTTGAAAGCTGGAGAAGACATGGGAAGGTCTGATGTACATGTCTATGTGTATGGGGTCAAAAGCTTTGAGATATCTTCAGATACTGTGTCAGATGTCCTGACTTTGACTTAAACTGACTGAGTTGGTTTGATTCAAAGTGAGGCAAAATCATCTTTGAAGGTGGCTGCACGTTGTATGATACAGCGCTTGTCAAAGCACATCTGTGTGATGTTGGATAAAGTGATGGGAGAGCGGCCAGGTTTGGTGGCTCAGTGAATGGATTGCCTGAGCTTGCAGATTCGAGACCAGCCCGGGCAACTTAGCGAGACCTCATCTCTACAATAAATAAATAAAAAAAAATTAGCTGGGTATGGTAGTGCTCACCTGTAGTTCTGGCTACTTGGAAGGCTGAGGCAGAAGGATCGCTGGAGCCCAGTGGGTCGACGCTGGAGTGACCGTGAACGTGCCCCTGCACTCCAGCCTGGGCGATGGAGGGGACCCCAACTCAAAAAAAAAGTGATGAGAGGGGATATTCTTGCGTTGTTCTCAATCTTAGCAAGATTCAGTTCCATCTTTCACTCTTAAATATGGTGTTACTGTATTTTTCATACTATCCTTTACCTAATATTGTTTCTTTCTATGACTACTTTGCTGGGAGTTTTGCCGTGAATTTTGTTAGGTGTTTTTATTTGCATCTATAGAGATGATATAATTTTTCTCTTTTAATTATCAAAGTAGTCAATTACATTGATTTTTTTTTTTTTTTTTTGAGTTGGAGTCTCACTCTGTTGCCCAGACTGGAGTGCAGTGGCCGCTCCCGGCCACCGCAGCCTTGACCTGCTGGGCTCCGGCGATCCTTCCGCCTCAGCCTTCCGAGTAGCCGAAATTACAGGCATGCACTACCACGCCCGGCTGATTTTTTGATTTTTATTGTAGAGATGAGGTCTTGGTGCCCAGGCGGGTCTCGAACCCACGGGCTCAGGCAATCTACTCACCTCAGCCTCCCAAAGGCGCGGGATGACAGGCTGAGCCACCGAGCCCGGCTTACATTGATTTTAATTAAAAAAATTCTTTTTGAGTCGGGGTCTCACTTTGTTGCCCAGACTGGAGTGCCGTGGCACAACCATGGCTCCCCACAGTCTCGACCTCCTGGGGTCAGGCGATCCTTCTTTCTCAGCCTCCTGCGCAGTTGGGGCTGCAGGCATATAACACCACGCCTGGTTGATTTTTCGATTTTTTGGTAGAGATGAGGTCTCACTCTGTTGCCCAGGCTGGGCTCGAACTCCTGGTTCTCAAGTCATCCTCCTGCCTCAGGCTTCCAAGGTGCTGGGATTATAGGCGTGAGCCACTGTGCCTGACCGACTGATTTTAATAAAAATGTTAAACCAACTTTACATTCCTGCATTAAGCCCTATTTGGTCATGATGCACCATTCTTTAATACATCATTGAATTGGGTTTGCTATTATAAGAAGTCTTTGATCATAAGGGGCATTGTTCTATAATTCTCTTTTTTTTGTAATGCATTATTGGTTTTGGAATCATGGTTAATACTGGCTTCATAAACGTTTGGGAATAATGTTCCTTCCTCAATTTTTGATGCCAAGATCAGGCCCAGTGGTTCATGCTTGTAATCCCAGCACTTTGGGAGGCAGAGGCGAGAGGATTGCCTGAGAACAGTCTGGGCAACTTGGCGAGACCTTATCTCTAAAATAAATTAAAAAACTAGGCTGGGCGTGGTGGCTCAAATCTGTAATCCCAGTACTTTGGGAAGTCAAGGTGAGAGGATTGCCTGAGCCCAGGGGTTTGAGACCAGCCTGGGCAACTACGTGAGACCTTGTCTCTACAATATATAAAAAGAATTAGCAGGGTGTGGTAGCGGGCACCTGTAGTTCCAGCTACTCGGAAGGCTGAGGCAGAAGGATTGCCTAAGCCCAGCTGGTCGACGCTGGGGTGACCGTGAGTGTGCCACTGCAC
>NW_007249718.1:256197-262202 GCF_000164805.1 Carlito syrichta | reverse complement strand
TAAATACTTCTATCCTTCTATGAGGTGGTTATTTCTTTTTTTTTTTTTTTTTTGAGTTGGAGTCTCACTCTGTCGCCCAGACTGGAGTGTAGGGGCCACTCCCGGCCACCGCAGCCTCGACCTACTGGGCGCCGGTGATCCTTCCGCTTCCGCCTTCCAAGTAGCGGGAACTACAGGCGTGCACTACCATGCCCGGCTCATTTTTGATTTATTGTAGAGATGAGGTCTCGCCAAGTTGCCCAGGCGGGTCTCGAACCCACGAGCTCAGACAATCCACCCACTTCAGCCTCCCAAAGGCACGGGATTACAGGCTGAGCCACCGAGCCTGGCTTCAAAAAATATTTTTTTAAATCTTTAAATATTTGATTGAATTCAGTTGTAAAGGTATCTGGGCCTGGAGTTTTGTTTTTTGTGGGAAGGTTTTTACTTATAAAATCAATTTCTGTAACTGCTCAAGTTTTCTGTTTCTTGTGTCAGTTTTGGTTATTGGAGTCTTTCAACAAAATTTGTCTATTTCATCTGAGTTTAATTATTGACATAAAATTTTTTTTTGAGTCAGAGTCTCACTCCTTTGCCCAGGCTGGAGTGAAGTGGCACGCTCACTGCCACCTCAGCGTTGACCTTCTGGGCTCCAGCAATCCTTCGGCCTCAGCCTTCCGAGTAGGCAGAACTACCACACCCAGCTATTTTAAAAATTTCATTGTAGAGATGAGGTCTCGCCAAGTTATCCGGGCTGGTCTCAAACCTGCAGGCTCAGGCAATCCACTCTCCTCGGCCTTCCAAAGTGCTGGGATTACAGGCTGAGCCACCAAGCCCAGTCAACATAAAATTGTTTATAAATATTCTCTCATTACCCTTTTATTACATGCAGGATCTATAGTTATATCTCTTCTTTCTTTCCTCTTTTTTTTTTGGAGTCAGAGTCTCACCCTGTCACCTAGGCTGGAGTGCAATGACACAGTTATGGCTGCTGCAGCCTCCATCTGCTAGGCTCAGGTGATCTTTCTGCCTCAGCATTCCAAGTAGCTGGAACTACAGGCGTGTACCATCATGTCTGGCTAATTTTTTAATTTATTGTAGAGACAAGGTCTTACCAAGTTGCCTAGGTTGGTCTCCAACCCCTGGGCTCAGGCAATCGATTCCCTTACTTCTGTCTCCCAAAGTCCTGGGATTACAGGGGTGAGCGCCTGTGCCCCAGTTATATCTCCTTTTTCTTCCCTGATAGTGAAATGAGGTTTTATTTTTATCAGTGAACTTAAGTGTGTATCAATTGTAAAGAACTTTTCAAAGAACCAGCTTTTGTTTTCATTGATTTTTCTCTACTGTTTCTATTTCATATCCACTTTGATGTTTATTTCCTTCTATTTACTTTGCTTTTTTTTCTAGCTTCTTAATATGGAAAGTTAGATCATTTGTTTCAAGTTGTCTTTTTTTTTTTTTTTTTTTTTTGATGTCAGAGTCTCACTCTGTCACCCAGGCTGGAGTGCAGCGGCACGCTTGCGGTCACTGCAGCCTCACTTGCTGGGCTCAGATGATTCTTCCATCTCAGCCTTCCAAGTGTCTGGAACCACAGGCATTTGCCACCATGCCCGGTTAATTTTATGATTTATTGTAGAGACAAGGTCTTGCCAGTTTGCTCAGGCTGATCTCGAACCCCTGAGCTCAGGCAATCCTCTCGCCTCCACCTCCCAAAGTGCTGGGATTACAAGGGGTGAGCCACCATGCCCAGCTTAAACTGTTTTTTGTTGTTTTTTAAAAAATAATCATTTAAAGCTCTTCAATTCTCTGTAAGCACTGCTTTAGCTATATCCCATAAATTTTGATCTGCAAATTTTTAATGGTCATTTAAAATATTTTAAAATTTCCCTTCTTTTTTTAATCTGTGGTTTATTTAGCATATGTTACATAGTTTCTAAATATCTGTGGATTGCTCAACTTTCTTTGTTAATGATTTCTGCTTGAATTTCGTTGTAATTGAAGAATGCACTCTGTTTCAATTATTTGAAACTTATTGAGACTGTTTATGGCTAGACTTGTTTATAGCATATGGTGTATCTTAATTTCACATGCACTTGAAAAGAATTGGATTCTGTGGTATTGGGTATGGTGTTCTATAAATGTCAGTTAGATTGTTTCATATTGTTAAAACCTTCTGATCTTTAGTGCCTTTTGATCTATTCTTTCTATTACTGAGAGAGGGTTGTAAAGTTTTTCTTTTTTTTTTTTGAGTTGGAGTCCCACTCTGTCGCCCAGACTGGAGTGCAGTGGCCGCTCCCGGCCACCGCAGCCTCAACCTGCTGGGCTCCGGCGATCCTTCTGCCTCAGCCTCCCAAGTAGCTGGAACTACAGGCATGTGCTACCATGCCCAGCTAATTTTTTGATTTATTGTAGAGATGAGTTCTCGCCAAGTTGCCCAGGCGGGTCTCAAACCCGCGGGCTCAGGCAATCTACTCACCTCAGCCTCCCAAAGCACGTGATTACAGGCTGAGCCACTGAGCCCGGCTGCTAATCTTTCTTATAGTATTACAATAATTGTTCAAGGTCCACTTATGAGAGAGAACATGTGATACTTGGCTCTTTGTTTCTGTGATAGATCACTCAGTATTACAGCCTCTATCTCTGTTTTCTATTGTGCCACATGCTTTGTTCATTTTTTCCTTCTTTCAGATTAATCAAGTATTATTTAGTATACCATTTTCTTTTCTTGTTTTTTTGAGTTGGAGTTTCACTCTGTCACCCAGGCTGGAGGGCAATGGCACACTCCCAGCTACCACAGCCTCTACCTACTGGGCTCAGGTGATCCTTCCACCTCAACCTTCCAAGTAGTTGGAACTACAGGCACGCACCACGATGCCTGGCTAATTTTTTGATTTATTGTAGAGATGAGGTCTCACCAAGTTGCCCAGGCTGGTCTTGAACCCGAGGCCTCAGGCAACCCTTTCACCTCGGCCTCCCTAAATGCTGGGATTATAGGTGTGAGCCACCGTTCCCGGCCTAGTATTCCATTTTATTGTCTTTTTTGGCTTTAGTTATACCTTTTGCCTTTAAAAAAGTTGTTTGATCTAGGGATTACAATCTATATTCCAAGTGGTTAGGGCAAGCTGATCCAGCTGAGGGGGCACTGACTATGGACAGTTCAGTTTTGTGTTAAATAAAAGAGATCAAAAAATTTTCAAATTTTTTGTGATTAAAAGTGCTTTGACTCTTAAAAAAAAGAAACATACACATATATATATCCATTGTCCTCAGTGAGACGTCCACAGCCTTTACTTACCATGGTTTATTTTCGAAGAGTCATGATCTACCTCCTGCTTATTATATATCTGTAGCCTTTCTCCTAAATCCCAAAAGCTCCAGCGATATTGAATATCTTGCACTTCATCAATGTTGGACATTGTCTCTCACCTTCAGGGCCTCTATTAAACTCTTCCTTCTAGCCAGGTGTGGTGGTATGCACCTGTAGCCTCAACTAGGAGGCTAAGGCAGGAATGCTTGAGTCCAGGAGTTCCAGGTCAGCCTGGCCAACATAGTGAGACCTCATCTCTAACAACAACAACAAAAAATTAGGTGTGGTGGCGTGAGTCCCAGCTACTAGGGAGGCTGAGGCTGGAGGACTGCTTGAGCCCAACAGTAAGACTTCGTCTCTAAAAACAAACCTGAAACTGTTCCCTCTCTGTGTTCAACACTCACTCTCCAGTTTGCTAATTAGGGCTCATCCTTCAGAACGCAACCTTCACTTCCTAATAGTTAGGATATGTGTGAGGTAAATGCCCACACACATCCTAACTGGATGGGGATGGGGTTACATCCCCTTGCTGTGTGCTTTCATGGTCCCCAGCAATTTCTTTGTTTAATAGTCCTCACAGTTAGTCCAAGTAATTACAAAGAATTGCAACACACAAAGAGGTTAAAAAAAGAGAAAAGTTTATTTAAAAGTAAATTAGATAAAGAAAGAGAAGGAAGAAAGAAGATTCACCTCCCCAAGGTGGGAGAGGGGGCCAAAGCCAGGAAGCATGGCGACAGCCACAGCTCAAAGAGCACATGGCCACACCAGAGTCTAGCAAGGCAACGGCCGCTGGTTGCTTGTGGTTGAGTCCTTTTAACCCTTCCCCCTGATGGGGGAAGATCATTAAGGTGATTGGGTGGTGGTCTACTCCACATCATCACAAAGGGGCAGGCAAATGCAGGTACTGATGTCAGGTGATAGACAGCAAGCAGATGGGTGGGTTAGTCACATGATTGCTGTCCCATAGGTCACAAAAGGCTGATGAGGTTAACTCTGGGGTGGGGGGTGGGGTTGCTAGAGACTAGTTAGACATTTGCACTTGACATACTCAGACATTTGCAACTCACAAACTCCTTGACCAAAGGTGATCGTATTGTTACTTTTATGACTTTGGCCAGCCAAAGGGTGATTTTTGATCTTGGGCCTTGACAAGGAACCTAAAAGTTTACTAGAGATTATCGAGCTAAACCATGAGTTGAAAGGTTGGGCTGTCCTGGTCTGGCATCTGATGGAGATTTGCCCAGGCGGACGGGATAGGCTGCTGCTTGTCCTGCAGCAGAATGTCTGAACGCTTTCTAATGACTAAATCCTTTCACTCACCTTGTAGGTCGGCTTCCCTACCAGCCATGCAGGCCGTGGTCTGTCTTGCTCATCCCAGCAGCCCACGCTTCACACTGATCCAGCACAAAACACGCATCCATTGAGTCTACTTACCTGAGTTAAACGGGATGAAGAAAATGATGGTTTCCTGATCTTACAGAAGAAAACACCGAGAGCCAAAGAAGTCATGAGATTTGCTCAAGGCCACACCGTAAGCTAGCGGCAAGGCCCAAGTGGATGTGAGAACCGGAGCAGCCAGAAGACAGTCACACCTTCCCGGTCACGCCTGTATTGAGGGACCCCGTGGGGCTCCTCCCCTGGGGAGACTTTCCTATCCAAGGAGCCTTAAAGATTGCAGCTCTACCTGGGGCCTGGGCGCTCCCTGCACCATCAGAATCCTAGGGCTCTTGGCAGAGTTAAAGGAATGCTGTGTAGACTGCACGGGAGGCCGGCGTCTTCCCCTTCCCAAATATGAAAGGCTGCTGAGTGGAAGACATGTAGCGGGCTCAGAAAAGCGCTCTGTCTGGCCCTATCTGCCTAAAAGTGGGTCACAGGTTGACAAAGCCAAGAGGTATCCCGCCCCTCTCTCTGCCAGGGAGACAAACATTCGCCACTGAAGACAACCTCAAAGCTTGATGGCCTGGGGAGGGTACCAGCAGAATCTGCATTAACTAGCTTGACTAACTGGCCTTTCTCTGCCATGTATTGGCCCTCCCACGGGTGGCCACCTGTGGAGGCTCAAAATTAGTCCTTTGTCTTGTCATTTAAAAAATCCGGTGTTCTTTGTGGAAGATGTTGTGCGAGCCATCTCTCTCTCTCTCTTTTTTAAATTACTTTAGTTTAAATATGTGGGGAACAATTCAGGGCCAGGGACACAAATGGTCGCTGTACGGGTAAAATTTGGGCTCACTGTGGATGCCTTGTCGCCTGGTTTGAGATAGGCTGCCCCGGTTGGTAAGTGCGCTCCCTCTTCCCCCTTCCCGGGCAGTGGCCCACCGCCGCGAATCCCTCTCCGACGCTGTTATGATACCTTTCCGGGGTTCGCTTCTGAGGGCGGACAGGCGGCGGGCAGTCCTCTCTTTCCGTGACACGCGGTGCGGCCGACTCCGAGTCCGTCCAAGTGGCCGCGCAGCCCTTAGCTTTGCCCTTCCTCATGGCTGTTGATGCCGCGTCGCGAAGACGTGCCGCACTCTCGCGAGAGGTGTGGGCGCAACTCGGCGTCCGCAGGGCCCCTCGCGGACGAGGCGTGCCCCCGGCCCGGCGTTTCCCGGCAGCGCCCGCCGCCTCTCGGAGGACCACGCGCTCCCTGCGGCCTCCCGCTCACGTAACGCCACACACGCCAGCCCGTCGGTGTCGTCTTCGCTGCGCCGCGTCTCCTGCGGCGGGAGTCCGCGCCCAC
>NW_007249718.1:227334-255722 GCF_000164805.1 Carlito syrichta | reverse complement strand
GGAGGGGAGCCGTCTGGAGAGCCCGCCGATTGGGGGAGGACAGCCCCCACCCCGCCGAGGGCTTGGCGGAGCGGTGCGTAAGCGCGGGACCCCCCGGGCTTCTGGGCCTCCCGCCCATCGCCCGCCCTTTGGAGTGCGAGACCTTGGGCATCAGGACTGGGCAAGCTGTGCCCTGATGACTCGTTTTGCTGAACTTGAGCCGGGCGCCTTGTCTCGGTTAACTTACAGCCTCGGCCCCTCACGCCACCCCTGGCGGGGCTGCTGTCGTACCCACTGTGCGGTCCAGGAAGCTGGCGTACAGGGGCGAAGGTGCCCACTCCACGGCGGAATGAGACCATCCTCCCCCACACCTAGGCGGCCTCCATCCCGCCTGGGAGTGAAGACGCTGGCCCTGGAGCTCGGCCTGGCGTGCCTGCACTTGTGGAGACCCCACTCCACTTCCCCTGGTTCTGCCCACCATCGGCTCCAGATCGCTGAGTTATCCCATTTTGCCCTCTGCTCCACAAGACCAGGACTCCCAGGCCACCATCTGCTTTAATGTCGATCATTTTTTCTTGGCTTTGTGTAACTGACATCGGCCAGAATGGAAATACAACGTGGGGACCCTTGAGGCTGCAGAAGCAGATCAAGCCAACGCAGCCACGTATTAAAGTCACATCAGCGTCGCCAGGACAGTCCCTGGCACATAATAGGTCCTTGCCAGATTTCACTGGTTGGAGCGGTTGCACACAGGTCACAACGAGTAAGGGACTTGCACAGTGATGAGTGCACAAACTTAAAGGAGGGGCAGCTAAGAGGAAGAGGACCCCGTGACTCCACCTCTTTGATGCTTGTGCTCTGGAAAGCCCTTGGGCGGGTCTGTGCATTGAGCGCTTTTGTCTTTTGCAGATGGAATCCAGGGCTCCTGCCTCCTCTCTGTGTCCAGCCTCTACACAGGACCTGGGCAGTAGCCATGGGGAAGGAGAATGCTCCAGAAAACCAGACCAGAAGCTGCCAGGGCTCCGTGGAGTGGGCGATCCTGCTGTGTTCTCCGATGGCTCCTACCTGTCCTCTAGAGGAAGGATGATCAAATGGTTCTGGGACTCAGCTGAGGAGGGCTATCGGACCTACCGCACGGATGAGTATGATGAAGACAAGAACCCCAGCGTGAGTGAGGCTCCCCTCCCAAGAGGGGACTGCAGGGTAGGGCACCCTCCCTTAGCCAGTCGGGCAGCACCCAGCTCACTCTCGTCAGGATGGTCCTCTGACCCCCAAGAGGGCGTCTGACGTCGTTCAATGAGGCTCCAGTTTATTGTGAGGATGAGAACACGGCCCATTTGGAATAAAGGGCACCCTGATTTGTGAGGGAGGATTTTAAGAACCATAGAGCCAGGCTCGGTGGCTCAGCCTGGAATCCCGCGCCTTTGGGAGGCTGAGGTGAGTGGATGGCCTGAGCCCGCGAGTTCGAGACCCGCCTGGGCAGCGAGACCTCATCTCTACAATAAATCAAAAAATCAGCCGGGCGTGGTAGCGCATGCCTGTAATTCCGGCTACTGGGAAGGCTGAGGTGGAAGGATCGCCGGAGCTCAGCAGGTCGAGGCTGCAGTGGCCGAGAGTGGCCACTGCACTCCAGTCTGGGCGACAGAGTGAGACTCCAACTCAAAAAAAAAAAAACCCATAGAATGCTGACCTGTGATCTTTCAATTATCCAACTTTGGAGCTGGGGCAGAGGCAGGGTTCAGGTCATAACCATTTCACTTCCGGGGTGTACAGTGTTGAGCTCATTACTTAAACTCTTTGAACCTCGATGGGATGATAATACCTGCTCTGAAGGAGAGTCAAGTTTAAATGAGAGCCGGTATACGAAGTTATTGGCACAGTGCTTGCCACATCATACACACAATACCTGGTAGCTGCTGTTATTACTCGTATCATCTGTCCTGGTTACCATAAGCCGGCGGTCCCCGACCTTTTTGGCATCGGGGACCAGTTTCACGGAAGACATGGATCGGGGGGGATCTTTAGGCATCAGATTCTCATAAGTAGTGCACAACCTAAACCCGTCACATGTGCAGTTCACAGTGGGGTTCATGCTCCTATGAGAATTTAATGCCGCCGCTGATCTGACTGCAGACGGAGCTCTGCTTGCCCGCCGCTCACCTTCTGCCTCGGTTCCCAACAGGCCACGGATATGGACTCGTACCCGTCCACAGCTTGGGGTTTGGGGTCCCCTGCTATAAGCTATTCTTAGTAATACCTTCCGAAGTCAGAGAGCTGTCACAAAAAGCCCTTTAATAATCTTCATTTGCGACTGGGCTTGGTAGCCCAGCCTGTAATCCCAGCACTTTCAGATGCCAAGGTGAGTAGGTTGCCTGAGCTCGTGGGTTCTAGACCAGCCTAGACAACTTGGTGAGACCTCTTCTCTACAATTAATAGAAAATTAGTTGGGCATGGTAGCATGCATCCATAGTTCTGGCTTTTTGGAAGGCTGAGGCAGGAGCTCATTGGAGCCCAGCAGATTGACACCGAGGTGGCTGTGAGTGTTCCACTGCACTCCGGCCTGGGTGACAGAATGAGACTCCGACTCAAACAAAAACAAAAAATAATAATATTCATTTGCTGAGCACCTACCAGGTGACAGCACTATTCTAGGTGCTAGAGTTATAGCAGTGAACAAAGTTCTTTTTTAAAAAAGTTTATTGTAGAGATGAGTTCTCACCAAGTTGCCCAGGCTAATCTCAAAACCGTGAGCTCAGCCAATCCTCTCACCTCGGCCTCCCAAAGTGCTGGGATTATAGGCTTGAGCCACTGCACCCGGCCTAAGACAAAGTTCTCATTTTCAGAGTTTGTAGTCTATGTGAGGAGACAGACAGTAACAGAGAAAAAAACCCAAAACATTATATGAGGCCAAGTACTATAGAGAAAAGTAAACCGAAGACAGAGAGTAATGTATGGGCTGGGGGTGTTGCTTTTTAACAGAAGCAGGTCATAGAAGGCTACTTTAATAAGGTGACTTTTGAGTGGAGACTTGAAAAAAGCGGGGGATTATATTAGTTATCTATTGCTGTGTAACAAATGGCCCCACATTTTAACAACTTAAAACTATTTCACAATTTTTAAAAAACATTTTACAGTTTCTGAGATTCAGGAATCCCGGTGGCTCCCTCAGGTTCAAGATTTTCTGT
The DNA here is from genome assembly GCF_000164805.1 of Carlito syrichta. Classification (NCBI taxonomy): domain Eukaryota; kingdom Metazoa; phylum Chordata; class Mammalia; order Primates; family Tarsiidae; genus Carlito; species Carlito syrichta. The sequence goes on along the minus strand of NW_007249718.1, from coordinate 252,558 downwards.
GAACCGGGGCTGTGGTCTTGACCCGGTTGGGGAAAGGTGATTGGATGGGAAGACAGACTCCACTTCCAAGCTCACCTGCATGGTTGTTGACGGGCCTCAGTCTCTCTCCACGTGAGCTTCTCCCCAGGACTGTCTCATGCCATGGCAGCTGGCGTCCCCCAGGGCAAGTGACCCCAGAGAGGGTGAGAGATCAGGAGTACCCAAGATGAAGCCACAGACTTTCTAACCTCAGAAGTGGCATCCTGTCACTTCTGTGTATTCTGTTCATTAGCAGCAAGTCCCTAGGTCCAGCCCACACTCAAGAGGTATTGGGTAGACCAGGCATGGTGGCTCACTCCTGTAATCCCAGCCCTTTGGGCGGCCAAGGTGGGAGGATTGTTTGAGCTTAGGAGTTTGAGACCAGTCTGGGCAGCATAGCAAGACCTTGACTTTACAAAAAATGAAAGTAAAAACCAGGCATGGTGGTGCATGCCTGGAATTCCAGCCACTTGGGAGACTGAGGTAGAAGGATTGCCTGAGCCCAGGAGGTTAAGGATGGGGTGAACTATGATTGTGACACTGCACTCCAGCTTGGGTGACAGAGAGACAGACCCCGACTCCAAAAAAAAAAGAAAAAAGAAGGAATGAAAAAAAAGAAAAGAAAAAGAGATATGAATACGAGGAGGTGGCGATCTTAGAGCCTGCCCAGGGAGCGAGCCATGAGGAGGTGGCGATCTTAGAGCCTGCCCAGGGAGCGAGCCATGAGGATATCGGGGAGGAGGATTCCAGGCAGAGGGAACAGCCAGTGCAAAGGCCCCAGGGTGTGACCATGCTTGGTGACTTCAAAGGACAGTGAAGGGGCCGCTGGGGCTGGAGTAAAGGTCTGAACAGGCGATGAGGTCCGGAGGGTAATGGGAAGACCAGTTGCTCTCCCTTGATCTTGGACTTCCCAGTCCCCAGAGCCATGCAGTGAAGTTCTGTCATTTCCAAATTGCTCAGTGTGTGGCATTCTGTGATGGCAGGCGCAAACAGATAAAGACAGCAGGAAAGAAAGCATGGATAGGTGTGTTTGTAGGGGCAGGGAGTCTGTGGGAACTCTCTGTCCTTCCTCTTCCATGTGCTGTGAACCTACAGCTGCTCTGAGAAACACATTTTATTTAAAAATAAAGCAAACATGGGATTCAAAACAAGGACATGGGGCAGCCGTGGCAATAGATCTGTAGGACCGCAGGGCGTGGTGAGCCTTCTGATTTTAGACAAGGCGGGAGATATTCAAAGGAGGGGCAACACAGTCTGATTTGGGTTTCTAAAAGCTGACTTTGGACTCTGGATGGAGATTCCCTCAGCGGGTAAGGGCACATTCAGGAAACAGGGATGCTATTACGGTGATGTGGACAGGAAGTCGTGGTGGTCTGTCCCAGGGTCCCAGCAGTGCAGGGTGAGAAAGCTTTGGACTGAGCATGTGTTTTGAAGGGATGTGTGGGTGGGTTGGCTGTGGGTGGGGGAGCCACCTGTAATCCCATGTCTTTGGGAGGCCGTGGTAGGAGGACTGTTTGAGCCCAGGAGTTGGAGACCAGCCTGGACAACCTAGCGAGACCTCGACTCTACAAAAATTAAAAAAAGCCGGGTATAGTGGCACACGCCTGTAATCCCAGCTACTTGGGAGACTGAGGTGGAAAGGTCGCCTGAGCCCGGGAGGTCATGGCTGTTTGCTCCCTGAGGGGTGAAGGAGCACCACCCTTTATTTTGCCACAGGTCTTCCAAGGTTTGCTTCTGTATTGCTCCCCTCCCTCTCCCGTGAGAGTAAATGCCTGTGAGTGGAGGCAGGTGTTGTGTGATGCTGCCCAGGTCTCCTAGCATTTACACCGATATGGGGTCCTTCTTGGCCTCCATCAGCCTTCACTTCTGTTCCTGCCAGAGAGTCAATTTGTCGTAGACAGTTGTTCACCCTGTAAACCTGTACTGAGCCCTGCTAAGCCCCTGGAGAAGCACACTGTTGCCTTCGTCATGCGTCTGGTCTTCAGGGAGCTTACCCTCCATCAGTCGAGGAGACGTGGCCTGTACTCAGACCCTGTGACCTGAGTCAGAAACCGGCCGGTGCTCTAAAGGGAGTAGATCAAGAGCTGTGAGATTCAGAAGAAAAAAGATCCCTTCCCGGTGAGGCTTTCCGGGGGGCTTCCTGGAGGAGACGAGCTTGAGAAGTGGGAAGATAGGATCCAGGAGCCCAGCAGAGGGCGTGGCTTGAGCAGAGGCAAGGAAGGGTGGTTGGAAGGGCAGGTGCCAGAGCACTTCCACTTTGCTTTGCTGCCTTGGTGGGCTCCCCAGCCTCTCAGTGGCACCCCCTGCCATGCTCAATGTGCCTCTGTGTTTTCCATCTCCAGGGCATCGTTAACTTGGGCACCAGTGAGAACAAACTCTGCTATGACCTGCTGTCCAGGCGGGTGAGTTCTGGGGCACCTCGGGGTGGCACCGCGGGTTCCGAGGCGCTGTCTTCCCTGGAATGCTCTCCCCCGAGGGCTTGCTGATTGCCTGGCGATCCGGGTCCAGGAGTCAGGAGACCCAGTTCCAGGCCTGCCTGGGAACAGCTTTCTGTGTGACCCTGGGCAAGTCACTTTCTACTCTGCTCCTGACTCTTTTCTTCACTCAGTCCTTCCTGCTGTGTGGGGTCCCTGATCTGGGGGGAGGGGAAACAGTGCTCTGTGGGTGGTATTCAGCAACTGGTACTTCAGGGGATAAAAGAAGCCCTGATCTGTAGCTTTGCTAATATGCATAGTGTCAATGTTCCCCCCAAGACCGATTTCAAGCCACCAATGTGACATCGTTCCATGCAGAGTTGGAAGAGATGTGCACTGGTGTGCTTGATGTGACTCCCACCACACAGACACACAGAAACGACCCCAAGGATACAGATGGTGGAAGTTAGTAGCCAATCAGAAAGTGGTGTGGGAGTGCTTACTGTCTGTTTGTAAGATCATTTGCTTAACTGTAAGTTCATGTTGCATTTTTAAATGGCTGGTTTTTTTGTTTTGCTTTTGAGCCCAGACTGGAATGCAGTGCCAGGCTCCCGGCCACTGCAGCCTCGCCCTGCTGGGCTCTGGTGATCCTTCTGCCTCAGCCTTCCAAGTAGCTGGAACTACAGGCATGTGTGCTACCATGTCCGGCTTATTATTTTTTTATTTATTGTAGAAACAAGGTCTCATCAAGTTGCCCAGGCTGGTCTCGAATCCCCGGGCTCAGGCAGTCTTCTCACCTCGGCCTCTCAAAGTGCTGGGATGACAGGCTGAGCCATGGTGCCCAGCCAATGGCTGTTTTTAACACAGCTTGCAACATTCCTAAAAAATTTCATGATCAGATTTCTTGAGCTGGTGTGCGCCATGTCTAGTAAACCACTAGAAACACGTGATATGTATACCTCCTAGGTCGGAGTGGCGGAGTTTGGGCTTGTAGTGACAGCAATGCCAAAACCAAAGGAACGTGTGCCCCAAGGTGAAAAATCCAAGCCCTATGGGGTGGGGGTTGTAGAGAGTAGGTTTTATTTATTTATTTTCTTTCTTTTTTTTTTAATTGGAGTCTCATTCTGTCACCCAGGCTGGAGTGCAGTGTCATGCTCACGGGCACCACAGCCTCGACCTGCTGGGCTCTGGCAATCCTTCCGCCTCAGCTTTCCAAATAGCCGGAACTACAGGTGCATGCTACCACACCCGCCTAATTATTTATTTATTGTAGAGTCGCGGTCTCCCTGAGTTGCCTGGGCTGGTCTCAAACCCATGGACTCAGGCAATACTCTCACCTCGGCCTCCCAAAGAGCTGGGATTATAGGCATGAGCCACCGTGCCCGGCCGGGAGTAGGTTTTAAAGACCTGTTTTTACCTACAGTCTGTTCCTCTTTCTAAGACAGCTCAGCACCAAAATGAGTAAGCAGCACACCACAGGTGTGAGTACAAATAGTCTACTAAAACTTTGAAAAACCTGATGAATTTACTTTACTAATATATTTTACTTAGCCCAATATAGCCAAAGTATGACCATTTCAGCATGTAATCAATGTGCCAGCTATTAAGGATATATTTTGACAAATTACAATTCTTCAAAATCCATCGTGTCTTAATTCAGACTAGCCACATTTCAGGTGTTCAGTTAGCCACACGTGGCCAGTGGCTACATATTGGACAGCAGCTCTAAGGGAAGCAGGGAGAGAGGGGAAAGGCTAAACCCAGTCATATGGGAGTGGATGATCCCTTTCATCTCCAGCCCCACTGTCCGAGGCCCCCACATCAGTCCTTCTCTGTCGTATTTATGATGCCCTGAGTTATTAACCTGGCATCTGGTCACAGAGAGGGTGATCGAGAAACCGCCATGTTTTCCAAAGCATGAGGCTGATCTGAGTCTGCAGGAAGACGGTGACCTGAGTCCTTCCAGAAGTTGGAGCCAAGACATGGGTGATAACTCCCAATGCTGGGCCTCTTCCGTCACCCCGTGGAGATGTGGAGTAGTGTCTCTGCAAGTCCACCCCTCCAAATTTTTTGAGTTGGAGTCTCACTCTGTTGCCCAGGCTGGAGTGCAGTGGCATGCTCATGGCCACTGCAGCCTTAAGCTGCTGGGCTCCGGTGATCCTTCCATCTCAGCCTTCCAAGTAGCTGAAACTACAGGTACATGCTGCCATGCCTGGCTAGTTTTTGATTTATTGTAGGGATGAGGTCTCACCAAGTTGCCCAGGCTGGTCTCGGACCTGCAGGCTCAGGCAGTCCTCTCAAAGTGCTGGGATTATAGGCATGAGCCACCATGCCTGGTGTCCCTCCAATATTTTTAGGTGGCAGTGTTAAATAAAGAACACCAGACTAGGAGTCAAAAATCCTGGGTTTTTGTCTCAGCTCTGCCACTCGCTGGCTTTGTGCCTCTGGCTGAGTGACTTCGCTTTTTTTTCTTTGAGTCAGAGTCTCACTTTATCGCCCAGGCTGGAGTGCAGTGGCATGCTCATGGCCACCCCAGCGTCGACCTGCTGGGTTCCGGCGATCCTTCCGCCTCAGCCTTCCCAGTAGCCGGAACTACAGGGTTGCTACCTTGCCCGGCTAATTTTTTGATATATTGCAGAGACGAGGTCTCACCAAGTTGCCTAGGCTGGTCTTGAACTCCTGGGCTCAGGCAGTCCTCTTGCCTCAGCCTCCCAAAGTGCTGGGATGACAGGCTTGAGTCGCCACGCCTGGCCAACTTTGCTTTTTCGAGCCTCAGTTTTCTCATCTGCAGATGGGCATGAGAAAGCTGTGTTGTTTGCACCGCCCCCTGGCAGGTTTTCTTACGAGCAGAACAAGCTCTTGGCCTTAAAAGTCTCAGTGCTGTGGTCGCGGGTGGCAGTGCTGGCCATCAGCCCTGCCCTTCCCTCTCTGTCCCCAGCTGAGTCAGAGTGACATGCACCGGGTGGAGCCGTCCCTGCTGCAGTACCCTGACTGGAGGGGGCATCTGTTGTAAGTAGTTGTCCTAGAACGAGTTAGCTCTCCAAGGGCTAGATAGCAATCTTGGCAGACGTTTCTGGTTGTCATAACCGGGAGGGGGCTGCTAGTGGCATTTCGTGGGCAGAGGCCAGGAACGCTGCTAAAGCCACTATGGGGCCCACGACAGCCCCCACAACAAAGAATCATCCAGCTCCATTTGGTGGTGGCAGGTCGAGGCCTAGGCCTGGAGACCTGGTGACCGAGGGGCCTCCTGGGCCATCTGCGGGGAGCCGATGCCTTATGCCAGTCACTGCCCAGCTGGTTTCTGTGAACCAGCTCTCAGGCATGAGGAGGGCTTTTAGGAGTTTGTCCCTGCTCTCTCGGTGGCTTTAGAGAAGCCCGGGTCGGTGTCTGGGGAGCTGACTTTTCTCTAATGGTAAGATGGGAAGCTGTGAATCCTATCAACAATAGTGTGCACTTACTGAGTACTTACTCGGGGCCAGACACCATTCTAGAGGCTTGGTGGCTGAGTGGGACTTGGCGCCAAGACTGATTCCAAAGCACGTGCTCATCTGGTATAGGAAGTAGGAGGTGGCCCTAGGGTCAGACCCCTGGGCTTGACTGTGGACTCCGCCTCTTATCAGCAAGTAACGGCATTCCTTCAAATCTCAGACTCCTTGTCTGCATAATTGGAATAATAGTAGCCACATGATAGGATTGTTAAGAAGATGAAATGAGTTAGACTTTCTGAGCAACATTTGTATAAGTTAAATGCTCAAGAAGTATTAGTAATAATAACTATGGTCATAAGTATTGTCATAATGATGTCTGCTGTGATGATTAGCAAGATCTACCTAGGAGAGTATTACTTGTGATATTCCTGACATCTCCTGATTAGGTGTCCTGGGGTGTTGTAGAACTACTGCAGTGCTCGTGGATGATGGTGGGGGAAGGCGGGTACTACGGGGTGGAGACAGATACGCCCATACTCACCTCCTGGGAAACTGGGGGAGAGGCATGGAGCTGCCTGACGGGCCACCGAGGGCTTTGGGGTGCACTGTGGGTTGAGGACCCACAAGCACCTGTTGTCTATGTCATTTCCAGCCTCCGGGAGGAAGTGGCCAAGTTCCTGTCTTTCTACTGCAAGAGCCCAGCTCCCCTCAAGCCGGAGAATGTGAGTGGCCCCTCCTCTGCCCCATCCTGCCTTCTGACCCTCCTCCCAAACTTCTGGCTGGTCACGGGTAAGGTGGGGTTGGGATCCCCTTTCACTCCGTTTTGATTTGTTTCAAAGTAGAAGGAGGCACGCCTCCCCCCTCTTTCCCCTAACCCCAGGTGTCTAGAGTTTGGGTATGTCTTTAGCCCCAAGTTGTTCTCTGGTCCGTCTGGTCTGCCTCCACGCCTCCAGGGGAGACCCTCTGGGTGAGCAGCCCCTGCCCCCGCCCAGATGGTCTGGAGTAGGGGCCACACGGTGAGCTTGGCTGCTCGTCGGGAGGGGCCTTCGAGGACCCCCTTGGTTGTGACAGAGGCCCAGGGGGCCCCGAGGAGGGGCCTGGCTCTCCCTCTGTGCTGTCCTGGAACAGAGGCTGCGGGTCCCTGCTCCCTCCCCGAACGGACTCATCTCCATCCTGCTGTATGTCACCCTCAGGTGGTGGTTCTGAACGGCTGTGCCTCGCTCTTCTCTGCCCTGGCCACCGTGCTGTGTGAGGTGGGGGGTAAGTGCTCCCTGGCCCACCACCCTGCGCCCTGTGTGGTGCTTGCAGCCTCCCTGGCTGCCTGGCCTCAGGGGCTCCACAGTTTGCTTCCGGCCGTAATAGAACACACCAGACTGTAGGGGGCTCATAAGTGGCTTGACAAAACACCTGGGGGTTTGCAGTTCCATGGGAGGCTTGAGTGATGCCAGGGTCCCGGACTTTCTCTCTGTGGTGACCTTGGCTTCTCCTTGCTTGCAATGTGGTTGTCTCAGCCTCACGTGATGGTGTGTCTTAAAGCAGGAGAAGGGGTGATGTTGGGCTTTTTTTTTTTAAATCAGGAGAGAGAAATAGGGGTATTGTATTTAACAAGAGTCCCAGCAGAGGCCCTCTTAGGTCTTACTGACAACTGACTCATAAACGCATTCCCAAAGCATCCCTGGCAGAGGGGCTAAGAGAATCAGGGTTGCCTTAAGCCAGGTGTGGTTCATTCCTGCGGCTGGGGGAAGGGTCGCCTTCCCTGGACGTGTTACTGGTCGTGTCTGAAGATTGGTGCCCTCTTGGCAAGGAAGAGCATTGGAATGGTGGCTGAGGGGGCAGCCGGCAGAGCCTGCTTCCAAGAGCCATGGTCTTATTAGAACTGGGCATTGTTGGGGTGGTGGGTTGCAAGGCACAGAAGCTCATTCATCATAGTTTCAGTAGAGTATAGGTAACATTTATTGAGCACTTACTGTGTTCCAGGCACTGGCCTAAGGTTCAACAGATGGTATGGCACTTAACACTCACGGCACTTCTGTGAGGTGTCGTCTATGGTTGTCTCCATTTTACAGATGAGGAGACTTAAGACACAGGAGGTTAAGGAACTTGTCAAAGTCACAGAAAGAGAAGTAGTAACCAGGATTTGAACCAGAGAAGGAAGAGTCATTGTAAAGGTACAATAGGCAATTTTCTGCCATTCTAGAACAGGCAAGAGCAAGGACCCTCTAAGCTTCCCTTTCTTTGTCTATAAAGTTGGGATGATAACCCTACCTACTACACAATCAATGGTTGTGAGGAGCAAACGAAATAAAACGTAAATAAATGGTCAGCGCAGTTCCCAGCACATAGTAAGTGCTCAGTGAATGTTAGTTGTTAATTATTAGGAAGGGGACTGATGCCAGTATGTGCAGGCTTTTGAAGGACTTTGAGAAGGTTGTTGAAGGTTGGAGAGGCAGCGGAGCCAGTGACCAGAGGCCCTGGGGTGTTCTGGCCAGAGGGTGACAGACCCCGTCCACTTCTGTCCCCAGAGGCTTTCCTGATCCCTACCCCTTACTATGGAGCCATCACGCAGCATGTCTGTCTCTATGGCAACGTCCGACTGGCCTGTGTCTACCTGGACAGTGAGGTAAGAGTCCTGGTGCCTGTGGGCAACCCGGGCCCTCCTGGAGGCTGGATCTGAGGAGGGACATACGAGGAAGTCCATACGAGGGCCCATGGCCAGGTGTCCCAACGGCTGCCAAGCTCCAAGCTCCGAGATTCCCTAGGCTGATGCTGAAGCCAAGAGCCAGCCCCAGAAATACCAGGGTGGGAGCAGGTCAGCTCGCACCTCAGCATGGAAGCCCTTGAACCCCGATCAGAGGACCCCCGGGGCCTCTACCATAAACCCGAGAGTGATGAGGGTGTCCCTGCTGCAGTGGGCGGTGGGGACCCCGCCTGTTCTTCCAGAGACTGTTCTGAGTAAGGCTGGAGGTGACAGGGGAGGAGAGACCTGAGAGTTCAGGGTTGGGGGCAGGGAGAGGGCCACTGAATTTGGCTGGTGGCTTTGGTGGGTCTTTTTCCAGGTCACTGGGCCGGACACACGCCCCTTCCAGCTCACAGTGGAGAAGCTGGAGACGGCCCTGCAAGAAGCAGAGACTGAGGTGTGGGGACCAAATTGAACCTGAGGCTGGGAGTGGGTGGGTCTGAGCGGGGAGGGCATGGACCCTTCCTCCTGTGGCCGATTTCCTGGGAGCAGGGCTGGCAGCCCGTGATGGGGACAGTTGGGTAGGGTGGTACACGGAACCATCTGGGAGTCAGGCAGGACCCTGCCTGCGGAGGGCCTTACCTTTGGAAAAAGACTAGACCTCAGTGTACAGAGAATCAGCCAGGGAGCTCCAATGAAATCCCCTCTCCCCACTCCATCTGATTCTGAGTCAGTGGGGCAAGCGTGGGACGCAGGTGCCTATGGCTTAGCAAGTCTCCCTGGCCACTGGAGGGGGTGGTCCTGCCCACTTTGTGGGAATTTGAGGTTTCCCGAGGAAAGCCAGACACAGTACTCAGTGGTTCCTTTCCAATCCACTTTCAGAAGCCTATTTAATTTTTTTGCCTTGGCTATGAAAGCTGTGCTTGCTCACTGTAGGAATTTTTTTTTTTTCCCATTGGAGTCTCATTCTGATGCCCAGGCTAGAGTACAGTGGCACACTCATGGCTGACTGCAGCCTCAACCTTCTGGGCTTAGGTGATCCTTCTGCCTCAGCCTCCCAAGTAGCTGGGGCCTATAGGCACACTCCGCCACACCTAGCCAATTTTTTGGATTTTTCGTGGAGACGAGGTCTTGCTATGTTGCTTAGGCTAGTCTTGAACTCTTTGGATCAAGCAGTCCCTCTTACCCCAGCCTCCCAAAGTGCGGGTTTACAGTCATGAGTCACTGCGCCTGGCCACACTGTAGGAATTTTGAAAGGGCAAAAGGCCTACCCGCAATTCTTTTTTTGAGTTGGAGTCTCATTCTGTCACCCAGGCTGGAGGGCAGTGGCATGCTCCTGGCCACCACAGCCTTGACCTGCTTGGCTCAGGCGATCCTTTCACCTCAGCCTTCCAAGTAGCTGGAATTACAGGCATGTGCCACCGTGCTGGCTAATTTTTTTATTTATTGTAGAGATGCGGTCTCACCAAGTTGCCAGGCTGGTCTCGAACCCATAGGCTCAGGCAATCCTCTCACCTCGGCCTCCCAAAGTGCTGGGATTATAGGCATGAGCCACTGTGCCCAGCCCTTTTTTTTTGTGTGTGTGTCTTTGTTTATTTTTTGTATTTAGCTTTTGGGAGGTCCTCACAATGCTGTCATCTACACTCTTGTGTTCTGTCCATAATTCTAACAAGCAAGGTAACATCCTGGCATATTTCTCTCTGGACCATGTTCTCTGCATTTCTTTTCTCCATCCTTGGCACGGTGCCATGGATGTACTTCCGTGTCCTGCTTGTTTGCTTCATTTGGATCATGACCACGTCCCCCTCACCTTTCCCGGGAGCTGTCTGGCGATCAGCCCTCTTTGAGCATGTGACTCTGGCCTTGGGGAAGGGCTGAGGTTCTCTGCCCTGTGGATGGTTTCAGGGTGTGAAGGTCAAAGGCCTCATCCTCCTCAACCCCCAGAACCCTCTGGGTGACGTCTACTCCCCGGGAGAGCTGCAGGAGTACCTGGTGTTTGCCAAGAGGTGAGGCACCCCCGTGCATCCCCATAGAGCATCTGGGCAGTTGTGGGTTCTGTTTCGGGCCTGGGTGCAGGACCTATACTCTCTTGACCCTGCTTCTACTTGCTTCTACTTGCTTTGGCCCCTCCCAGTAGAGGGGAGGGGCCTCAGGGATTTGTGGTGCAATTTTTCCTTCTCTCTCTCTCTGTTTATAATAGCAGCTATTGTTGCACACTCTAGAAGCCAGGCACCACACCAAGCAGTTTATGTATCTCATGCAATCCTCACAGCAACCTTATCAGGTCCTGATGCTGTTATCACGCCCAGTTCACTGAGTCTTTGAGTGGTCAGGTGAGGGGTGGAGCCAGACATGAACCTGGGTCTCTGGATGGAGCCCTTGTACTTGACTGTGCCCCTCTGTGAAAGTGTGTCAGCGCTCCCCCGGTCCCCTGCAATGCTTGGAACTCCACTATCCTCTGCTTTGTGTGTATGACTTCCTACTTGCTTGAAAAAAGAGACAAGAGAAGGGTGTTCCTGGGGAAAACAAGTTTGGTGACCCGGATCTGGACCGTGGTCCCTCCGGATCTCTGAGGCATCGTCACCACACCCTGGGGGACACATTTGCCTCCACACCATGCTGTCTCCTCCCCGCCTCCTGCCTCATTCCAGGCACAAGCTGCACGTGATCGTAGATGAGGTCTACATGCTGTCCGTGTTTGAGGAGTCGGTGGGCTACCGCAGTGTCCTGAGCCTAGAAGGGTGAGGCTCCCCCGACCCAGCCAATTCCGCCAACCCCCATCATCTCACGATGCCCCGGGGCCCTTCTGGCTTAGTCACGATGGGGCATGGCCTGCCCAGGGCAGCCCACTTCCACCCAGCGAATGCCCTGGTCTTCTGGTCCCCCAGTGAGAAGGCGGGAGGGCTAGGCTAGGTGAGTGGTTTCGCCTTGCTTTGCGGAGTTCCCGAGAACTCCAGGGAGGGCCTTGGGACTCCTGGAGGGAGGGCTGAGTGGGTAGGAGACTGGCCTCCTTTGCTGTTGCCTTCATCCCCGGAGCAGCTCTGGCTTCATTCACCCAGTCGTCACTCGTTCAGCACATACTTCTGGTGCCAAACATTTCTGGCTATTCAAATATAGATTTTTTTTTCTGAGTCGGAGTCTCACTCCATCATCCAGGCTGGGGGGCAGTGGCATCCTCCCAGCCACTGCAGCCTCGACCTGCTGGGCTCTGGCGATCCTTCCGCCTCAGGCTTCCGAGTAGCTGGAACCACAGGCATGCGCCACCACACCCAGCTAATTTTTTGGTTGATTATAGAGGTGAGGACTCGCCAAGTTGCCCAGGATGGTATCGAACACACAGGCTCCGGCAATCCACTTGCCTCGGTCTCCCAAAGTGCTGGGATTGTAGGCGTGAGCCACTGCGCCTGGCTAAATATTGATCTTTAAAAAAAAAAACAAGTAGGGCAACCCCTTTGGGTGCCCTCCCACTGTGGGAGCTTTTCTGTCCTCTCAATAAATCCTGCTTTCTCAAAAAAATAAAAAATAAAAAAAAATCGGGCCCTTTAGTTAGATTTAGCGTAGGCAAAGAATTTGTAGTCAAAACGCCTTTGGAAACATTTGGACTGGATTATCTGAAAGCCTGCAGATCTGACCTTCAAGGACTCAAACAGCGTCTGCTGGTTGTCGGGAACTGTTAGCCCTGCTAAGCCTCTCGGTTAGTTCTGTCTTCTAGTTCTCACGAGGCTCTGTGGAGTGGCTAGAGCATCGAGTGTTATTTGCATGTGCCTTCTGGATTAAGGGAGTGAGGCACAGAGAAAAAGCAACTTGTCCATGATTCTCGGTTAGTCAGGAAATAACGTGTGTAGGGCAGGTATTCTGTACCAGGCACTGTGCCGGGCACTGGGGGTGCAACAGTGAGCAAGCAAGCAAGAAAGACATAGGCCCTTCCTATGTGAGACTTTGATTTCTAGCCAGAAAATAATTTTAGCAGCCAAACGCACAGCTCGTCCTCCGATGACGGCCTTGATAAATGCTCAGACAGCCGTCTAGGAACTTTGGGAGAATCTGCTTAGGTCCCTGATTGGCCTGGTCTCGGGGGAGGAAGGGGCAGTGGTTAGGGAGGGTCTCTTTGAGGAAGTGACACTTGAGCTAGGTTCTAGGTCAAGATCCGGCAAACTTACCCACAGAGCCAGGTAGTCAGTGTTTGAGGCTTTATGGGCCATTTGGCCTCTTGCTCATCTGCCATGGAGCTGTGTAAGTGAATGGTTGTGACTGTGTGCCAATAAAACTTTATTTACAAAAACAGGCAGACGACTAGATTCGCCCTGTGGGCTGTTGTGGGAATCAGTGGCAGAGACATGAAGCCAGGGCATGCCCCAGATGTAGAGCCAGATTCGCCCACCCACCCCTTGTTTGTTCACCCAAACATGTTTGGGCTCCCACGGCCCTGTGTTGCCTCTGTTTCCATGCTGTGTTCTCTGCAGGCTGCCTGACCCCCAGAGGACCCACGTGATGTGGGCAGCCAGCAAGGTGAGCTCCTGGCTGGCCTCGGGGGTGTCAGGGAGGTGGGCTGGCAGAGAGGTGGGTGGAACTGGCCTCCTCTGTGGGGCTGGCCTCCACCTAGGGTTCTTCTTCCCTCAGGACTTTGGGATGTCTGGGCTCCGCTTTGGCACTCTGTACACAGAAAACCAGGACGTGGCCACTGCTGTGGCTTCCCTCTGCCGCTATCATGGCCTCAGTGGCTTGCTCCAGTACCAGATGGCACAGCTGCTCCAGGACCGTGGTGACTGCCTGGGCCTGGTGACCTGAACATGGCGGGGGCGGGGGAGGCAGGAATCAGTCTGGGACTGGCCAGGGATACTTCTTCCAGTGAGAAGAGTTGAGGGTCGTGTTTGAGATCGCCAGCCCTGGGCCTAGGCCGGCTCTGTACTGTACTCAGTCACTTCCTGGATGTGTGGCTCATGACTCCACCTCTCTGAGTCTCAGTTTCCTCATCTGGAAAACAGCGATCATGGTGGTATCCGTCCTGTGAGGTTGGTGTGGGTTGTAATTCAATTAGAAAAGTAACCCGGTGTGTAACAGGGACTTGGGCTGATGTGAACCTGCTAGTATTAGCGGGGAACAATTAAAAAGGAGAGCAGAGCTACTAAGAAAACACTGTTTTAATGGAAATATTTCTCTCTGTGAGTTATTCTGTCTCCAGTTTCACATAGTGGGTTTAGATCACAACGGTGACCTGTCATGGCCGCCATTTGTTGAGCCTGCAACTGCTCTTGCTGGGTCAGCCCATTTGTCCCTCTCCAGGCTCCTGGGAAACAAGAATTTCCATATTTTCCCTATTATTATGCAGTTGAGGGAGATAAAGATCAGGAAGATAAGTGCTGGGATTGCAAGCGTGAGCCACCACACCTGGCTTATAATTTTTTTTTTTTGAGTTGGAGTCTTTCTCTGCAACCTGCTGGGCTCAGGCAATCCTTCCACCTCTGCCTTCCAGGTAGTTGGAACCACAGGTGCATACCATCACACCCAGCTAATTTTTTGATTTATTTATTGGCGAGGTCTCACCAGGTTTCCCAGGCTGGTCCTGAACTCCTGGGCTCAGGTAATCCTCTCACCTCAGCCTCCCAAAGTGCTGGGATTACAAGTGTGAGCTACTGCACCTGGCCTATAATGTTTTTTTTTTTTTTTGAGTTGGAGTCTCACTCTGTTGCCTAAGCTGGAATGCAGTGGCACGCTCATGGCTACTGCAGCCTTGACCTGCTGGGCTCAGGTGATCCTTCTTCCTCAGTCTTCTAAGTAGCTGGAACTATGGGTGTGTGCCACCATGCCTGTCTAATTTTTAAAAAAATTATTGTAGAGATGAGGTCTTGTCAAGTTGGCCAGGTTGGCCTCAAATCCCTATGCTTGGGTAGTCCTCTCATCTCCGCCTCCCAAAGTCCTGGGATTATAGGCGTGAGCCACCACACCTGGTCCCGGGCCTGCAATTTTTAAAAATACTGACAACATCGAGTGTTGATAAAGATGAAGAACAGTTGGAACTCCCATACATGGCTGGTACAAGAGTAAGTGGTTCAGCCACTTTGGAAAACAACCCAGCAATTTCTTTTTTTTTTTTTTGAGTTGGAGTCTCACTCAGTCGCCCGCTCCTGGCCACCGCAGCCTTGACCTGCTGGGCTCCGGCGATCCTTCCGCCTCAGCCTTCCAAGTAGCCGGAATGACAGGCATGCGCCACCACGCCCGGCTGATTTTTTGATTTTTATTGTAGAGATGAGGTCTCGCTACCCAGGCAGGTCTCAGGCCATCCACTCACCTCAGCCTCCCAAAGGCGCGGGATGACAGGCTGAGCCACCGAGCCCGGCCAGCAATTTCTTACAAAGTTAAGCACACACGTACCAAATGGCCCACAATCCCACTCCTAGGGGTTGACCCTGGGGTCACACAAAAGCCTCTGCATGGATGTTTATGTCGTCTTTCCTCCGTAACCACCCATAACTGGGAATAGCTTAGATGTCCTTCCACCCGAGTGGGTACATAGACCGTGGCACGTCACATGATGGAATATTACCGTGCAATAAAATTCATGGTCACACGGATTACTCTCAGAGGCGTTCTGCTGAGTGAGAGAAACCAGTCTCAAAAGATTTCATGACATGCATTCCAATTCTGTGATTCTGGAAAAAGCAAAACTGTAGTGATGGAGAAGAAGCTGATGGGATTATAAACACACGAGGGTGTTCTTTGGGGTGATGGAACTATTCAGAATCCTGATCGTGGAGGTGGTCACACAAATCTACCCATGTGTTGAAATGCATAGAACTGTACAGAAACAACAGAAAAAAGCCAGTAACAAAATGAAGATCAAAGAGGTGAAGTTGCTCAAGGCCCCATCCCTGTCCGTGGCCACGCCGGGATCTGAACCCTGGTCTGCGTGGCTCTAAAGCATGACTTGAGAAGTGGATGAGCTTGGTTCGGTCCTGTGTCCTGGGGAGCTTTGTGCTGTGGACTCCCAAATGGGGTGTGGGATCCGGCGCTGTCAAAGCTGAGTATCTGGATTCAAGGTGCCTCGTGGCAACCTCTAATATCCCATCCCCTCCTGGCCTCCCCCTCAACCCTCTCCCCTTGCCCGTCAGCCAGCAGAGGTGGGGCTCACACAGTCCTGGCAACATGTGGCCAGTTTTGTCAGCATCGAGGCTCATGGGACAGAGTAGAGGGGTGATGGGAGATTTATCTCTTGGCCTCTCTTTTACCCATGCAGACTGGATCAATGAGGTGTACCTGCCAGAAAACCACGCCCGGCTCAAGGCTGCACACGCCTATGTCTCAGAAGAGCTCAAGGCCCTGGGGATCCCCTTCCTGAGTCGAGGGGCTGGATTCTTCATCTGGGTTGACTTGAGAAAGGTAATGCGGGAGCTGCGGGCTGGGAAGTGTCAGGCCTGTCTCCAGCAGGTGAGGGGCAGGGTCTCACCTGTCCCCTGAGTCCCTTCTACTCCCCCAGTACCTGCCCGAGGATACCTTTGAGGGGGAAATGCTTCTGTGGCACCGCTTCTTGGACCACAAGGTGCTGCTGTCCTCTGGCAAGGCCTTTGGGTGTAAAGAGCCCGGCTGGTTCCGCCTGGTTTTCTCGGACAAGGCCCACCGGCTCCGCCTGGGTAAGCACCTGCCCTCCCGCCTGCCTTCCACGGCCCCTTCTTCTGACCCCCACAGCCTCAGCCTGTCCACCCCACCCGCCCGCTGTCGGTGCTGACCGGCCCCCGCCTCCCCCTTCCCAGGGATGCAGAGGGTCCGGCAGGTGCTTGAGGGCAGAGCCTCAGTGGCAGAAGATGCCCCACCCTCTCAGACCCAGGAGCCAAGTGACCAGCACAGGTGAGCCAGTTGTCACTCTGTGGCCAGAACACCCAGCGGCCACTGCCAGCCTGGGCCCTTCTGGGGCTGCAGGAGAAATGTGGATGGACCATTTGCCCGGAAGATGCCGACCTTGGTTTTGTGCCTGTCTCTTACCTGTCTCCGTGGTTCACTCCCTCCCCTATTACACAGAATTGGGAGAAACTCGATGCCTCTGTTGTGAGTAATTTACAGAATGGGGGAGTCCTGACTATACCTAACCACAATCCTCAGCCCCCCTGAGGACGGGAAGAGAGAACAAACAATGTGTACCTTTTTGGTGGCACCCTCCTCTTCCTTTGTTGCCAGGGAAACCAGTCACAGGCACAGTGCCTGTGAGGAAGAGTATGCTGAAAAACAAACAAACAGAAATGATACCTTCGAAACGACAAAGGACAGGAAATTAACGGTTTGTTCAAATTCTTTTCCTCACACTTAGGACAGGTGGGCTCACAGCATACCAGGAACCTGGGACGGGTTTCTGCTTGGGACCGCGTGAATAGGACTCTGTGGTGGGAGCGGGAAGAGGCTTCTCTGTGAGAATTTAAGTGACCCCTTAATCTCCAGTACCTCTTTCTCCCGCCCAGGGAGGAGCTGCCTTCTCCGATGTCCCCAGAGCAGAGTGGCCTAGTGATGGTCTCGGGCGGAAGACTTGGGGCAGGACCCAGGCTGTTGCAGGGCCCCGCTGACCAAGGCTGGCTTTTCTTTTTTTAATTTTTTTTTTTTTTTTGAGTTGGAGTCTCACTCGGTCACCCAGACTGGAGTGCAGTGGCCGCTTCTGGCCATCACAGCCTTGCCTGCTGGGCTCCAGTGATCCTTCCGCCTCAGCCTTCCGTGTAGCCGGAATTACAGGTGCGCACGACCACGCCCAGCTGGTTTTTTTGATTTATTGTCGAGATGAGGCCTCGCTGCCCAGGTGGGTCTCGCATCCGCGGGCTCCGGCCATCCCCTCACCTCAGCCTCCCAAAGGCGCGGGATGACAGGCTGAGCCCCCGAGCCCGGCTAAGGCTGGCTTCTCTGCCCCAAGGATGCGGACGAGGGCGCCTGCCCCATCTCCAGGGGTGCTTTATTCAGAGCCTGAGTAGGCCTGTAAGGCTGTTTGGTTTAGGGTTTTTTGGATCTACTTTTTGTCACTCACTGATTCATCTTCCTTCCTGCCTGTCTTTTCCCGAATGCCTCCCTTGTGCCAGACACCATGCCAGGTAATTCACATGTGTTACTTCTGAATCAACGACTTGGGAAAGCTGACCTTATGATCCTCCATTTTACAAATGAGGAAGTGGAGCCTTTTTTAATTTTAATTTTTTACTTTTTAGAGATGAGGGCTCGCTGTGTTGCCCAGGCACCTCAAACTCCCAGGCTCAAGTGATCGTCCCACCTCAGCCTCCCAAAGTGCTGGGATTACAGGTGTGAGCCACCGCTGCTGGCCTGAAATTGAGTCTTTAAAAGATTGAATGGTGCTCCTAAGGTCACATAGCCCAAAGGAGTCAGAGTCAGGATCTGAAGTCAGGTTGGTTTGGTTCAAAATCCTGTTCTCTTTCCACGCTGCCAGACTAGTTCCCAGCAGAATCCCTTGATGCTTGCCTGTCTTGGGAAGCAGCCTGCGAGAAGCACCTTCGTGTGCCTGTTGGCATCATCTTTCATTATTTCTTAATCCCATGGGCCAAGTCGCACTCCTTTATGCCCCCATGTCCAAGAAACATTGGTTGTCAGGATTTGTTTTACTGAAGTAACATTGGCTTTCTGTGGTGGGTCAGAGTGAGAAATGGCCACATTTGAGAGCCATCGTGACTGCCACTGTTTTTCAGGGTCTCCCGTGTGAGGAATCAATTCTTCTTTTGGGACAGGGTCTTGCTCAGTCACCAAGGCTGGAGTGGCACGAGCATAGCTCACTGTGACCTTGAACTTCTGGACTCAGGCATCTGAGCCTTCCAAGTAGCTGGAACTACAGGCACGTGGCACCACGCCTGGCTAAGTTTTTTATTTATTGTAGAGACCACCAAGTTGCCCAGGCTGGTCTCAAACCCCTGGACTCAGGCAGTCCTCTCGCCGCTGCATCCCAAGGTGCTGGGATTACAGGTGTGGGCCACCAAACCCGGGTAGCTCAAATTTTTAAAATGAGGGAGGAGTTTATTGAATTACCATAACTGGGAAGGGGAAGGACAGAGGTTTTAAGCACAGCTGCAGCCAGGAGTTCAGAGCTCTGTGCTCTTTCTCGCTTCCTCATCACAGCTTTATTTTTCAGACATACTCCCTTCAGACAGCACCATGCTGCACATTTCTTACACAGGATGCCTCTAGAGTTTAGGAGAGACACCTTTCTGTCTTCAGCAGCCATTTCTGTCGTCTCACAGGAGGAGATACTTAAGTGTTGGCATTACTGACGCTGGTCATCTAACTCTCCAGGGGAACCAGGTACTGGTCATTTGTCCACTTGCCCTTGTGTGCTGGCTTTTCCTCTTCTGTTTTATTTCCTCATGGTCTCTATATGGCTGCAGAAGCTCCGGGTGTCACCTCCTTACCCACCACTTCTAGAGACAGAAAAGAGAATATGGTTTTCTGATACTTCCTTTTTGTTTAATTTCATTCATTCATTCATTCAACAATTACTTGTTAAGTCTCTGCGATGTGTCAGGACCTATTCTGTAGGCTGGCACTCTAACAGTAGGTACATGAACAAAGGCTCTGCCCCAAAGGGCATTCTGTTGGGAGCGACATATAGTCATTTAGAGTCGGGGTCTCACTCTGTTGCTCAGGCTGGCAGGATCATGGCTCACGCCTCGACCCTTGGGCGCAGCCGATCCTTCTCAGCCTTTCAGAGAGGCAGAACTGCAGGCGTGGACCACCATGCCCATCTAATTTTTTGAATTTTTGTAGAGACGAGATCTTGCTGTGTTTCCCAGGCTGGTCTTGAACTCAGGCTCAAGCAATCCTCCCACGCCGGCCTCTCAAAGTGCGTGAGCCACCACGCCCGACCTCAGGCCTCTTTTATGAGGGCACTAATCCCAAGGGCTCGGCCCACAGGCTTCATCTCTTAGTACCATCACCTCGGGGGTTGGTTTTCAGCACGTGTATTTTAGGGGAGCACAAACATCCTGACTATAGCACTCTGGGTTCTTCCTGTGCCTTTTTCTTCTCTGTTAGCAGTACATACCGAGCTACGGTCATTGGGCTGGCCGTAACCTTGAGTTGCTAAGTCCTAGTAAGTCACCGTATGTGTGCTTTCCATTTGCTCAGTCTTGCTTAATCCTGGCTGCATCCCAAGGCAGGTATTGCTGTCCTGTTTTTTTTTTTTTTTTTTTAATTGGACCCTCACTCTCTCACCTAGGCTGGAGTACAGCGGCACGTTCACGGCCACTGCGGCCTTGACCTGCTGGGCTCAGGTGATCCTTCTGCCTCAGCCTTCCAAGTAGCTGGAACTACAGGCATGTGCTACCATGCCCAGCTAATTTTGTAATTTATTGTATAGGTGGGTCTCACCAAGTTGCCCAGGCTGGTCTCGAACCCGTGGGCTCAGGCAATCTTCTCACCTTGACCTCCCAAAGTACTGGGATTATAGGTGTGAGCCACTGTGCCAGCTTGTCCTGGTTTTTTTAGTAGACTTCCCATGGCTTATGGCTATTATGAATAATGCGGTTATAAACACTCTTGAATACGACTTTCTGGAATACATATATACACATTTCCTTTAGATCGGGGGTGTCCAGATTTAGTCTTCACATAAAGAGGATTTATCTTGGGCCATTCATAAATTATATAATATAGTTAGTGTATAAACATAATAAGACTTCTCAAGGTGCTTGTCAGAAATGCTTGTTTTAATATGATGTTAAAAGATTTTGTGGGGCCATATTACTAGCTGTCCTGGGCCACAGGTAACCTGAGGGTTGGACATACCTGCTTTAGATATATACCTGAGGGCGGAATCGCCAGATAATAGGGTAAGTTCAGCTTTAGTAAATACTTCCAAATGTATTCCAATGTGATTGTACCAGTTTACAACAGTGTATGAGAATTGTACTAGCTACACATTCTTGCCAACTTGACTTGGGTATGAGCAGTTGAAAAAAGTGGGTATGTAGAAGAATCTCACTGTGGTTTTTTTTCTTTTTTTTGAGTTGAAGTCCCACTCTGTCACCCAGACTGGAGTGCAGTGGCACGCTCCTGGCCCCCACAGCCTCCACCTGCTGGGCTCCGGTGATCCCTCCACTTCAGCCTTTCAAGTAGCTGGAACTACAGGTGCGCGCTACTACGCCCAGCTAATTTTTGATTTATCGTAGAGACGAGATCTTGCCAAGTTCCCTGGGTGGGTCTCAAACCCGCGGGCTCAGTCAATCCACTCGCCTCAACTCCCAAAGTGCTGGGATGACAGGCTGAGCCACCGAGCCCGGTCTCACTGTGGTTTTATTTATCTTTTATTGTGGTACAGAATCCCATATAACATCAAATTTACCATTGCAAACATTTTTATGTGTATATTTCAGTAGTATTAAGTATATTCACACAGTAGTAAAAGACATCTCCAGAACCTTTCCATTGTGCAGAACTTAAATCTCTCTACCTGTCACATGATGATTCTTCCTGCACCCTTGCTCCCAGCTCCTGGTGACCACCATTCAACTTTCTGTTTCTATGAATGCGACAGCTTTAGATACCTTATATAAGCGGACTCACACAATATCTGTGCTTTTGCGAATGGCTTATTTCACTTAGCATCATGTCTTCAAGGTTCATTCACATTGTAGCAAGTGGCAGGCTATTTCTCCTTCTTAAGGAATAATACTCCATTATACGGGTATGCCACATTTTGTTTATCTGATCATCCATCCATGGACATTTACGTTGCTTCCTCTTCTTGGCTACTGTAAATAGTGCAGGTGTAAACATGGTTGTGCGGATATCTTTTCAAGAACTGCTTTCAATATATGCCCAGGAGTGGAATTATTGGATAGCATGGTGTTCTGTTTTTTGAAAAACCATTATGCTGGTTTCCAGAGCAGCTGCATTATTTTACAGTGTTATCAACGGTGCCCAAGGGTTCCAGTTTCTCCACATCCTTGCCAAGACTTGTTTATGTTTTTTTTGCTAGGTATCCTAAGGGGTGTGAGGTGACGTCTCATTGTGGTTTTCATGTGCATTTCTCTGATGGATAGTGATATTTAGTATCTTTTCATACACTTGTTGGCTGTTTGTATATCTTTTTTTTTTTTTGAGTTGGAGTCTCACTCCGTCTCCCAGACTGGAGTGCAGTGGCACGCTCCCGGCCACCGCAGCCTCGACCTGCTGGGCTCCAGCGTTCCTTCCACCTCAGCCTTCCAAGTAGCTGGAACTACAGGCACACGCTATCATGCCCAGCTAACTTTTCATTTATTGTAGATACAAGGTCTCGCCAAGTTGCCCAGGCTAGTTTCAAACCCCTGAGCTCAGGCAATCCTCTTGCCTTTGCCTTGGCCTCCCAAAGTGCTGGGATTACAGGCTGGAGCCACTGCACCCAGCATTAAATTTCTGTTGTTTAAGCCACCCAGTCTATGTTATTTTTGCTAAAGCAGTCTAGATGGACTAAGATATAGATATTAACGATTCTCCGTGAGATTCTCTTCTTTTTCACCCCCTGGGCAAGACAGGCAGTTTCTTTGGTTGATGGTACAGATGTTGAACACATTTTTTCCAGTCTTCTCTTTGTGTAGATTTTTTGATATCAGCTCCCTACCTTGTGTACCGAACGTAGTTTTAATTTCAGCACTTGGTTTTCTCATATCAGCTTCATTTTTGACTCTGGATATTTTCCTTACTTTTTTGGTGTGCTCAGCTACCCGTTTGAGAGGGTGTTCCTTAAAGTTGACTTGGGTAGGTGTTTTCTAGCCTACAACATTGCCTGCCAGTGCTGTTTTAAGCTAAACCAAAGTGAGACACCCAGATCAATTATTTTATGGAGTCTTTTTCCTTGGAAAATATGCCTTTTTCTATCCTTTTTTTACATTTAAAGATGTGAGGTACAATTCAGGCTTAGGTATACAAATGGTCATATGCGGGCACCCTTGTTGATGGGTGTGCCCCCTTTTCCATTTTTATAAACCTCAGTCACAGTTGACTCTTGAGCACTGTGGAAGTTGAGGCATCAACCACTCCACACAGCTGAAAGTCTACACACAACTTTTGACACCCCCATCACGTAGCTATGAAGAGCCCACTGTTGACAAGAAGCCTTACAGGTAACATAAGCAATCAATTAACACATATTTTGGGTTCTATGTGTTAAATACTACGTTCTGACAATAAAATATACCAGAGAAGGAATGTTATTAAGAAAATCATAAGGAAGAGAAAATATACCTGTTGTTAAGTGAAAGTGGATGTCTGTTTGACAGCATCCTTATCTTCACGTTGGCTAAGCTGAGGGAGAGAGGAGGGGTTGGTCTTGCTGACTCAGGGGTGCCAGAGGTAGAAGAGGGAAAGGAAGTTAGTGGGGGGACAAACTCAGTGTAACTTTCATAGAAAAAAATCCACGAATAAGTGGTCCTGTGAGGTTCAAACCCTCGTTGTTCAAGGCTCAATTGTATTTAGAGGAAGTGGTAAGTCTGGCATTCAGCCCTACGCTAGCTATTCCTCCTCATTGGAAACTCACTTTTCCCTGATGATGCTAGTTTCCTTGGAAGCCATTCCCTTTCTAACCCCGACTTTCACGGTTCTCTGGGTAAGGAAAATTTACATGTTTGCATTTGGCTGGGCAAGGGGGTGTCGGAGCAATCTTTGCTTCGTTCTGTGCCTTCCAAGTGAGTAGTGCAGTGTCTTTCTATAGTTTCTTCTCTTTCAGCCACCAAGTACCAAGATGCTTTCCTACCTTCTCAGAAACGTTGGGTCCTGGCTCACAATTTCTTTCCAACTCCTTTCTAAAGTCATCCTTGGCTACGTTAGTATCATGCAGCTTCTAACATCACAGCTTCTGAATTTTCTCCCCTTCAATTACTTGCGTGGTGTCTTCCCTCTAGAAATGTAGCCACACTGTTTTAGCCATACTGGACTGAAGAACATTTGCTCTTTCTGATTCTTTCCATCTTTGACACTTGCCCCTGCTGATGACTTTTTTCCTCTGCCTGAAATGCCTTTTTCACCTATTTGTCAAAACCCTTAATAACCTTCAGGACAAAGATATCAAATCTTGGTTGATTTCATCCTAGATCTTTCCAACTAGATGTGACCTCTTCTTCTTTTGAATCTGGTAGTATTTTGTTTGTATTCTTCTATGCCACTTTTCAGGTTTGAGTAATATCACTTTACATATTTATAGTATTTCTAGTCAGCTCTCCCTGTGTTTGGGCACCCTTTATTCACTCAACAAATACTCATTGAGCATTTTCTGTGTACACATTTAAGGTTATAGAAAGTGAATAAGGCCGGTGTGGTGGCACATGCCTGTTATCCCAGCACTTTGGGAGGCAAGGCAGGAGGATTGCTTGAACACAGTTTGAGACTAACCCGAGCGACATAATGAGACCTCGTTTCTACAAAAATAAAACAAAGAACTTAGCCGGGCATGGTGGCATGTACCTGTCATTCCAGTTACTTGAGAGGCCAAGGTGGAAGGGTTGCCCGAGCCCAGTAGCTGGAGGCTGTGATGAGCAGTGATCGTGCCACTGCATTCCAACCTGGGTGACAGAGTAAGACTCCGACTCAAAAAAACAAAAACAAAACCAAAACAACACATAGGCGGCACTCCTCGTAGACCATGCCTCACACAGTTCTTTAAAGCAAGTTCTCATTTAATGAAAAAACAGATGATTCATTTAAACACATAGATGTTCTTAAATACAGATCAACACAAAGAGGCCACTTTCTCGCAGCCCAGATTACTACCGTTGACCTGTAAAGGAAGGTTAAAAACAGTATTTCCTGGAATAAGAAGAATTTGAATATAATGCCATGGGCGACACACCCGTCTCCACCCATTCGGTTCTCAAATGGGCGCGCACTGCTTGGTTTCCTGTCCGTTTGTGGGGGACTCGGATTTGGGGAACAGAGCGATGACCTCTTGGATGTGGGCTTCCCATCCCCAGAATGCTCTCATCCCACTCTCCCTAGACTTGCGACAGCAGGCCTTGACTCTCAAAACACTCCCGAAGTCACCTTTGCTGGTGTGCGCCCGTGGGCCTCCCGTCTCAGAATCAGCCTCACGGATGTTTAAGCGGCAAGTGACAGCTTCCGCCGGAGGGCGCAGGAGGCCGCCGGGGTCCCGGAAGGACTCGAGCCCGCAGCCAGGCTGCCGGCCAGAGCGGGGGGATTTCGGTGCCCTCCCGATGACGTCACTGCGTGTCGATTTCGTCGTTCAGGCGCCACTCACTGCCTCCAAACGCGTGCTCACTGCGCGTGCGTCGGGCATTCCGTGTGCCTAAGACCGGAAGAAACGAGCGTGTTTCCGTTTCTGCCTCCGCGGTTACCCCACCCGCAGCGGTGCGTTGCTTCCTGTGCTCCCAGAGAAAATCATACGAGTGCCTGCACACAAGCCTCTCCCGACTCATTCCGTCTCTCGGGTGTTTCGGCGTGTGTGCGCGCGCGCGTGTGTGTGTGTGTGTGTGTGTGTGGTGTGTGTGTGCGCGCGCGCGCGCGCTGCTAAAGGCCATCCTACCTGCCCGCTGTTTGGGGCTCCGCTTTCCCAGAACACCCCTTGGAGCGATTTCCTTGCCCACGCACATGGCGTTCTCTCGTCATTCCGTTTCGAGCCTGCCTGATGGTTTATTTTGCTTGCGTCCGGCACCGCGCGGACTTCCGGTCACGCGGAGAACCTCCGAGGGCGGCCTCCAAGCCGAGGCTGCGGCGGCGCAGGGGGCGG
>NW_007249718.1:202048-226095 GCF_000164805.1 Carlito syrichta | reverse complement strand
GGCCGGGCCCTCGCCCTCGCCGCGGTGCCTCCTCCGTCGGTGAAATGGAGGCACGCGAACACGGCGTGCTTGCAACGGCCTCGCACGGAGCGGGCGCCTGGCGCGGCTCAGCGAGGAGTTGTTTCCTGATACTGGCCGCGTTTGTTCTATATCACTCTCACCGTTAAAGGGGCACAGTTTTAGAAAAAACTGGAAAGCACTTTTCGTTCGCCACGGTATAACTTCCATCGTGAAGGGTCCTGGCAAGCGAGGCAACGGACCGCGGGCTTTCCTGCTTTTGCTGGTATGTGTATATCTTTTCGTTTTCGGGAACAGCTGGGTTAAGAGCCAGTGTACTAACAGCCACCGCCGCAAGGGCTTCGCCCAGAAGGTCAAGAAAAGAGGCGGTGACAAATCATGGGACTGAGTGGGTTGGCTCTAAAGCCGGAAGCACGAAGCAAACGTCGTTCAGGCAAATGTGAGGAATAAGTAATTCCAGGAACAGAAAACGCGTCTCATCCTGACGGGATTGGGGTCAAACGACTTCCGGTGACTCAGTGCTTGGCAGTCAGTTGACTCCAGTGTTCTGCAGGGACAGGCTGGGTTTGTTTCAGGAGGATAACATCTACAGGGCTGAAATCCTCGTTTTCGTTCAGGTTAGGGTGCTGTACGGAATAAGCGTTCAATCGTAGAAGACTCCTTTCCGCTTGCTGGGGCTTTTAACTTCTAGGGGGTCGGGCGCAGCCTCTTTGGATGGAAAGATCTTGGCTGGTTTCCTTGGATGGCAGTTTTGGAGATGTGCCTCCTTCTGTGTTTCGGTGGGTGACAGCTGTTCTGGGAGGACTGGTTCTGGGTGATACAGGGTGAGGTCGGCGTGTCTGGAGTCAGAGGCACTGTCAGTTCCGGCCAGGCTGGAAGTTTTACAAAAGGGGTACTGCTTGGCACATGTTTAGAAAGCATGGGTGAGTAGAGTCATGGCGCTCTTGGAATGTGTTTGTGTGTGGTGCGTGGCGGGAGAGGAGGGTGTTCAGGGCTGGGTACAGAAAATTCAGGGTCTGCGGAGGTATCTGCCATTTCCCCTTTTGGAAACTCCTCACAATTCAGGAAGGACAATAATCAGAGGTCATCATCATGGAATAATTCAAAACTTGGATGCTAAGCAGTGTGTGCTCCAGTGGAAATGGGAAGGAGACAGAGACATTCATTCATCCAACAGACATTTATGTTTATATTAAACAGGCTCTAAACTTGGTATTAGATGCTAGGAATGTTGAACAGAGATGAAAAGCTCTGATTACAAGATAATCATATCCCCTAGAGGAGACAGGCTTGCAAATACTTCTCTAGTTCGTGCAGTGTGACAAGCGCTGCAATAAAGTGTACAGCAGGTGAGGTGGATGCCACCGAGAAGCTTCTCCACCTCCAAAGCCTGCCTAGGAATGGGCTTCTGCTTCTCATCTCTCATCCTCTTCTTTCTTCCTCATTTCTTTTTTTTGAGTTGGGGTCTCACTCCATTGCCTAGGCTGGAGTGCAGCGGCACACTCATGGCCACCCCAGCATTGACCTGGTGGGCTCCGGAGAACCTTCCGTCTCAGCCTTCCAAGTAGCCGGAACTACAGGCGCTCACCACCCGGACTTTTTATTGCCCGGCTAATTTTTTGATTTATTGTAGAGATGAGGTTTCGCTAAGTTGCCCAGGCTGGTCTTGAACCTGTGGGCTCAGGCAATCCCCTCGCCTCGGCCTCCCAAAGTGCTGGGATTACAGGCTTGAGCCACTGCACCTGGCCCCCTTTTTTAAAATTTAAAGTCCTTGTGTCTAGCTCTTCACTTCTTTTGTGAAGTGTTTATTCTACCTCAAGTCCTTGCTGTATCTCTTAGCATTATTCCTCAGAGTTTGACACAGACATGTGGGAGTTCGCTTGGCCTGTGTAGGCATACCTCAGAAGCATGGAGGAGATGACGTGTGTGGGGATGTCCTGCAACCAGTGGGAAGTGGGCTGTGGCGGACGGATGCTGTAGCTTCCCATCCTTCAGAGGGACAGCTCTGAGGTGTTCTCAGAGGGATCTGAGCGGGACTGAGCCCTCTTTGCCCAGCTCAGCGTGGTCACCAGCTCAGTCATGCACCCTGAAGGCTTTCTGTTCTTCCCTAACTCACTTCCTTTACTCCCTCACTCTGGCTTTCTGGGTTCTCCTTCTGTGAGCTACCTGCACCCAAGTTATTTTTTTCTGTTTCTTTTTCTTTTGAGTTGGAGTCTCACTCTTGTCACCCAGGCTGGAGTGCAGTGGCACACTCATGGCTGCTGCAGCCCCGACCTGCTGGGCTCAGACGATCCTTCCACTTCAGCCTTCCAAGTAGCTGGAACTACAGGCATGTGCCACCATGCCTGGCTTATTTTTAAAAATTTTTTTTGTGAAGACGAGATCTCACCAGGTTGCCCTGGGCTCAGGCATTCTCTGGCCTCTGCTACACAAGGTGCTGGGATTACAGACGTGAGCCATTTTGCCTGGCCAGAAAAACATCTTTATTAGAGAAAGAGTTGGAGCTTCTGCAATATGATCAAAAGGACTCAAGGAAACAAAGATACTAGCATGACATGGCACTTACCACACACCAGGCATTTTCATTTCTTCTGTTTCACATACTCCTCACAATCGAGTTAGAAAATAATGTGATTGTCTTATTTTATAGACTCTATTTTGCAGTTGAGGAAGATAAGGACCAGGAAGGTAAGTGCTGGGATGATAGGCGTGAGCTACTGCACACACTGTGTTGAAGGACAGGCCCAGAATTTAATCATGTGGCAGAAATGCAAAGGAAGTTGTATGCACAGCCCAGACAGGTTACCCCTGCTGAAGTCAGGGCAGTGGCCTAGCAAAGCCAACTGGAGCTGGTCCTGATAAGCTGCCGGGCAGTCTCCTTGAAGCTTGGACGTGACAGTGGCATACACCAGTAGTTTCAGCCACGGCTGATTTTGCCTCCCCAAGGGATATTTGGCAATGTCTAGATATATTTTTGGTTGTTACAACTGGGGTTTGCTTCTGGTTTCTACTGAATAGAGGTCAGGAATGCTACGGAACCACCTATAATGAACAGAAAAAGTCCCCCCAAAAAGGAATTACCTGGTTAAAAATGTCAATTGTGTGGAAACACTGGCCTGCAATAAATGAGGTAGAGGTAACAGAACTATCTTGGCAGAGTACTGAGGAAGGAATCAAAAGATTCAGGATGGTGGAGATTTTACATAGATTTATTACTCAAGGCCAGAGATGCATCCTCTGCACTGATCCTGGGAGGCTCACTCTCTTCACTCTGGCAATAGGGAATGCCCTTGAGAAGCATCTTTGAGAAGCTCGTGTTGGCGATCCTCTGTAGGCCGAGGTTGACTTCAGGAGACGTTACTGTGGAACTGGGTTCCCAAGCATCAGTGAGGATGATGGGTTTCTGACATAGCAGAGACCAGGTAGTGGGAGTTGACCCCCAGAGACAGGGTAGACACAGTACATAGCAGCAAGGCCAGACTCACAGCCAGGGAATCGACACACAGTCATGCTGGCAGAGCATGGTGCTCCTGAGGGCGTGTAGATGGGCAGCCAGCAAGGGTGTTGCTTGACTTGTATGACCAGTTAAGAAATCAGCATCTAGTGCGCAGAAGATTGATGTCACCATCCTTCACCTAGTTTTCAGATGTAAGCTGGTTCTTGGACCTGTATCCCACGAATCGAGGGGGAAGCTGGCTCACTCTGAGGAAGGATCTTGGAAGTGCAAATGTTTCCCCATCCTTCTTCAAGGCAACTGCAGCTCTTTCACAGAATCACTGTACAGAGAACAGAGGGCACTCTCCAGACCTTCTGAGAGCGTCTGAGCTGACGCCAGGGCCAGGCGGCCCCAGCCAGTGAGGATAGGTATTGCAGAACAATGTTCCTCCCGTCCTTCTGAGGGACGAGGTGTGGCCACACGGGTCCTGAGAGGGTCTCCATTGGCTTGAGTGGTCCCAGTTGTCCATTCAGTAACCCAATAGCACCGTCTCTGTCCCCATCTCTCTCCTTGCCCCCCTCACTCTGGGTTTCTGAGATCACCTCTCAGGTAAGTAAGCTATCAGCACTCTTGTGCTTGTCTCTGTTTTGCTTTGTTTTTCTCCTTTGAGGGGTAGGTGAGGACTGAAACTACGGCAGGTAGCAGGCAAATGTGACGCTTGGTACCCTAACACAGTGGATCTCAGCCCCCTCTTCTTTCCAGCGCTTCTCCTGAGCCCCCCTGGGACTCTAGAGCCAGCTCCTGGACCACTAGCAAGCTGTGGGTTGGGCTTATACATTCACCTGTGCTGGGGGTGTAGATGTCTCATGGGTTTACTCTCCCTGACCATCAGTCAGACCACACATCTTTTCACAGGTCTGTGCCTTTCTTCTTCTCTTCTTTGAAATTCCTGTTGAAGTCTTTTTGTCTTCTGCTCTTTTTTTTTTCTTACTGCTCTGTGGAGTTCTCTATTCTGGTGGCTAGTCCTTCCTTATTGGTTATAGTGCTGCAAATACATTCTTCAGGGTTGTAGCTTGTCTTTTTACTTCCTTATGGTGTTCTTGATGAAAAAAATCCTTAATGGTTTGCACTTTTTGTATTTTGTTTTGAAAACGTTCTCTGACAGAGGTCAAGGATATTCTCTATTGTGTTCTAAATATTTTATAGTTTTGCTTTATATATTTTGTTTTTAATCTACTTTGAAGAGATTTTCTCCCTTTTGGCTGCTTTTAATATCCTTTAACTTTGTTTTTAGCAGTTTTGCTTTGATGTATCTAGGTGTGGCTTTCTTTGTAGATATTCTGCTTGGAGCTGAGCATCGTGAGTCTGTGAGTTCCTATCTTTTCTCATTTTTGGAAAAACTTAACAGGAGACAGCTGGATTATCATTCAGCATCTACATTCATTCTGTGGCAATGTCACATGTCATGTAACCTCTGGAAAATGAAAGTGAAAAGAGCAAATAATGTCAGTATTATTATGAAACTAATTTAAACCCTTTGAAAGGGTCTTGGAGACGACCTGAGGTCCTTAGACCACACTTGGAGAATCTCTGTTCTGAGGTTTTGGCATGAAGCACATGCTGGCCTCCTAAAATGAGCTGTGGAGTGTTCCCTCTTTTTCCTTAGTTCTGACATAATTTGTGTAAAACTGGAATGATTTTTCTTGAATACCTAGTAGAACTTGGACAATCTTCTGGGCCTGGAATTTTCTTTATGTGGAAATTTTTAAAGTTTTGATTCAGTTTCTTTAATAGTCTAGAACTACTCAAAGTTGCTGTTTTTCCTCGAGTTTCTATTGGTAAAAGAATTTTTCCATGTCATCTAAATTGTCAAATGTATTTGCATGAGTTCATTGATATCATCTTATCTTTTAAATATATGTAGCAATTAGAATTATGCTCCTCTTTTCATTCCAGATATTTGCGCATTTTCTCTCATTATTCTTTCTCTCTTTTTTGGGGTTGGAGTCTCACTCTGTTGCTCAGGCCGGAGTGCAGTGGCACAATCACAGCTACTGCAGTCTCGACCTGCTGGGCTCAGTGGTCCTTCCGCCAGTCTTCTGAGTAACTGGGACTACAGGAGCGCACCACCATGCCCAGCTAATTTTTTGATTTGTTTTACAGACCAGGTCTCGCCATGTTGCCCAAGCTGGTATTGAACCCCTGGGCTCAGGCAATCCTCTCGCCTCTGCCTTCCAGAGTGCTGCGATGACAGGCATGAGCCACTGCACCTGGCATCTTTTCTTTCCTGATTTTTGATTGCTGTGGCCAGAGTTATGTCACATGTCAACTTTATTAGTCTTTTTTTAAACAAACACTTTTAACTTTGTGGATAATTTCTGTTTTTTAAATTAATTCATCTTTATGCTTTTATTTATTATTTTCTTCTGTTATCTTTGGGTATATGTTGTTATGATATATCTTTTATAGAGGAAACTTGTAAAGCTCATGTCTGGATACTGTGTTTGTTTCCTTAACCCCAGCTTTGTTACGCAGGGGGAACCCTCAAAAACATGGAATTTTTTTTATAAACAATTAGGTACTTATTCTAACATGATCACACTTCAGTCACCTTCAAAGTACTCTCTGTTTGATGCAGCCCACCTATCGAGACGCTTTTCTGCTTCTCAGAACAGTTTTCGAACTCGTCAGTCAGGATGCTTCTGGTGCTTTTGCCATTTTTTGCTTCACGTCTTCCACGTCGGTCAAAGGTTTCCCTTTGAGGAGGGAAACCAGTTGCTCAGGGCAAGATTGGGCGACCCGGGAAAGCGGAGCGTGGGCGTGGGAGTCATGCCGGTTTTGCTCAAGAGTGGCAGAACACTCCGTGCCGTGTGGACAGATGCACGCGTAAATCGCCCATCGTGAAGTAGGCAGCTGCACTGAAAGGATCTCTAAAAAAAAAATTCAAATAGAGCTTCTCATAGCAGTGCTATCTGGTACACTGATGGATGGGTTCCTAGAACACTCGCCTTGCGGGGGAAGCCTGGACGGCAAGGGTCCGCCCTCCCCCCCCCAAAAAGGAAGATGATTCTGGTTTTTTGGATCCCCCTCATAAGCTGATTGATCTACGATAGAAATGTGGACTTGAGAGCTATTTTCCTATTTCCATCGTTCCATCAGCCAGCAGAAAGCTCCTGCCTGCCCACACCCCCGACCTCTCCAGGCCCACCCTGTGGCATGGCTTCCTTGCCACTCTGCATGTCCCTCCTGGAGTTCACAGATGGGAGGTTTGGGAATGAGCACATGCAGGGAGCTGCACTCCGTTGGCCTGTGTTAAAATTTCCCGACAAGCTCTCAAGGCCTGTTTATGCACTGAGCCAGTGGTTCCTAAACCACCTCAGGGTGAGAATCACATGGGGAGTCTGTTGAAACACCGATGCCTTGGCTCCACCATTGGAGGTCGTTGTTAGTAGGTCTAAAATAGGGTCATGTATCCTGGGCAACAAAGCAAAACTCCTTCTCTGCAACAAATGAAAAAATTAGCCGGGCATGCCAGTGCATGCCTATAGTTCCAGCTACTCAGGAGGCTGAGGTAGGAGGATTGCTTGAGCCCGGGAGGTCATGGCTACAGTGAGCTATGATAGCACCACTGTACTCAACCCTGGGCACCAGATAAGACCTTGTCTCTTAAAAAAAAAACATTAAAATAGGGCCATAGAATCTGTCATTGAAAAGCAAGCTCCCTAGGTATTTTGTGCAATCAGGTTTGATTAGACAAACTTCTTTTTTTTTTTTTACTCAAACTCACAGTAAGAAATATATTTTATATATGTGACCCAATATAGAGAGATATGAGGGAGGACCAAAAAAAAAAGACAAAACTGAAATTATCTTTTTGAAGGGTGGGCCCCTTGTAGTACACTCAGAATTTACTCCTCTGGATCAAACAGTCAACCAAAGTTTTTATCTGGAAGTTTTGAGAAGGTTGTGTCTTGATCTGTGGAAGAAATGCCCCACGTTGTGGCAAACAGGTGACTGGTTCCTCTACCATGACAATGCACCTGCCTACAACTGCTGTGTTCAGCAGTTTTTGATCAAAAATGACATGACTCCTGTGCCCCACCCTCCCTATTTGCCTGATTTCACCCCAAGCAAGAATTTTTTGTTTCCCTGGATGAAAAAAGTCCTCAAAGGGAAATGTTTTGCTGATGTAGATGAGGTGAAACAAAAAACGGCAGAAGCACTGAAGGGCATCAAACTGATGACTTCAAAAACCGTTTTGAGCAGTGGAAGAAGCATCTCAATAGGTGTGTTGCATGAGACAGAGTACGTTAAAGGCGACTGAAGTTTAGACATGTAAGAGAAGCACACAATTTTTTATAAATAAATTCCACTTTTTGGGGTCCCCATTCTATATTGAGTGACTGATTTATATACCTCCAAAATTATAAACTTAAAATGTATGAACTCTTGTGCATTAGTCAGTGACAAGCAGATTCCTTGATATGTTCCAGTTCATGGTCTCAGAGAAATACAACTTGAAATCATTCATGATGGCTCAGTACCTATTACCCAGAAAGTTGACAATAATTGAAACACTCAAGGCTTGTCAATAGCTAGTTTTGCTGTGTGGTCTCTGATGGGGAGAGCTTCATGTATCCGAAGTGAAAACAGTTCATGAACTCTAAAATGGTCTGGGAGCTTTTCAGTTGTGTTAACTATTCATTAGGTATTAAATGAATAGCTTTCCTGAAAGATCAGTGAGTAGAGTGAGGCTGGATTGCAGACTGGGATTTTGACATGTGAAATGCCAGAGTAGCTTGCCACAGTCACGTGGTGAGTCTGTGACAATGATGCAACCACACTCAAACCTCTGCCCTCTCCACACAGGATCCAGGCTTTACATGAGAGAGATTTGTTTGGTAAGGAATTGAAGTTGTGGTCTATAGGAAAACTACATTTTCGGCTGAGGACTAAACATTTTCATTATACTGCAGCCCGTGATGCTTATTGGTGGTTTCATATATCGCTGTGTAACAAGCCACCTCAAAACTTAGTGTCTTAAAACACCTGCAGCAGTGCATGCCTGTAATTCCGGCTACTCGGAAGGCTGAGGCGGAAGGATCGCCGGAGCCCAGCAGGTCGAGGCTTCGGCGGCCGGGAGTGGCCACTGCACTCCAATCTGGGCGACAGAGTGAGACTCCAACTCAACAAAACAAAACAAAAACCACCTGCAGCAGTCATTTGTCTCATGATTGAATTGGGGTGACTCCGGGGTCTCCCTGCGTTGTCTTCCATCCAGAGCTCTGCTTTCTGCAGCAGGGCAGGGGATTCCAAGAGGACAATGGCAGAAGCTGTAGCGTCTCCAGGCCTGGGCTCAAAGCCCCAGAATGTCCCTTCAGCCACATTTTCTTGGTCAAAGCAAATCACAAACTAGCCCAGATTCAGGGGAAGGGACACAGATCCTGCCTTTGGTTGGAGACGTGTCGTGCACGTTCACCCTGGGGAGACTTGGTGTCACCTTAGGAAATGCACCCACCACACTGACTTCCCTCCCTCCCTCCCTTTCGTGTCTCTTGCCCAGTTCTTTCATTTCTTCCTCTGTCTAAATGCGCCATCCATTACCTACATTATAAATCTCCAATATATCTTTTATTTAAAGATGAAAAATGAATCTTTTCTTATCGATACCCCTTAGCACCTCATTGATACTTTTCTAGTTACTTTTTAAGGTTATTAGCACTTATTTTATTATTAATAAGATGAACATTGTAATTAATTCCACCCAGAGCTAGCCCCTCTTACTCCTTTGGTATAGGTACCTTTCGTTCCTTTTTCTGTGTATATGCGTGGAGTACACGTCTGTATGCGCACACTTGGGGGAGGGTTTTAACACTTTGGATTGCATCAGCATCCTGTCATTCAACTCTTGTATAACGTAAGTTTTAGTCACTACATAGCGTTCCAGTGCAGTCCCCCATTCATTTAACTGAGTCCCTTTGGTTAGGCATTTCAGTCAAAATTTTAGCCATTGTTTATAACGGCAGCGATCCTTACACAATGAGCCCTATTTTGTCAAATCTCTGTTGCATTCATGATTTTGTCTTTGGAATAACATCTAAGTAGAATAGGTGTGGTAAAATTTATGTACATGTATTTTTCATTTTGGTAAAGTGGGTGTAAGATGTACCATTAGTGACATTTAGTGCATTCACGGTGCCATGCAGCTGTTAGCACTACCACCAGTTCCAGAACACTCTTAGCACTCCAGAAGGAAAGTCCACAGCCAGCAGGCCGTCACCACTTGTTTCCCCGCCTGTCCCCCATCCGCTGTGTCTCCACGACTTGTCCATCCTAGACACTCATGAAAATGGGCTTCTCCAGCCACCACGTCTGGCTTCTTTTGGCCCACCTGAGGCTCCAAGGCTCAGTGTGTTGTAGCTGCCTCCGCCCTCTGTTTGTCTTTATGGCCAAACAATATTCCATTGCACAGTCATGCCACACTTCATCAGTTGATAGACACAGGCTGCCTTCCCCTTCAGCCACTGAACAGTGCTGCCAGGACAGGCACCTGCTTGCACAGCAGTTTTGAGTTCTGCTGGGCACATACCCAGGAGTGGAATTGCTGGGTTGTTGTATGCTGATTCTGTGCTTATCTTCTTGAGAAATTGCCAAGGTAGTTTCCACAGTGTCTGTTCCACTTTTTGTTCCCACCAGCAATGCACAAGAGTTCCAATAATGTAGCATCCTTGTCAACACTTTCTATTACTCATTATTATTTCCTAGTGAATGTGAAGTGATATCTCATTGTGGCTGTGATTTGCTTTTCCTAATGCCTAGTTTTACTGAGCATCTTTTTATGTGCTTCTTGAGAGGTTTACATATCTTTGGAGAAGGTTATGTGTATTTTTATTGGTATTGAAGTTGACCTTGAACATGCCGACTTTTCCTTTCATCATCAGTATTTGTGTGACCCTCTCCCAGAATTCTTTTTAAACCATGATTGTAATTTTTTTTTCTTTTCATTTTAGGGCCTCTAGGTTGACCAGACAGTTTTTGTTTACACGGCTGCATTGCGTGGCGGCAAAGAAGTCTGGGCTTTAAATGTGCTTACCACCCCGCCTGAGCACATTGGAGCCGACAGGTGATTTTTTCATACCCCCTTCCCGCTCTCCTCCTTTGTAGTTCCGGTGTCATTGCATCATTCTCTGGGCCTTTGCAGATCCTTGGTTTATCTCCCACTTGTAAGTGGGAACATGCGGTGTTTGGTTTTCTATTCCCGTGTCACTTCACTGGATGATGGCCTCCAATTCTGTCCAAGGTGCTGCAAAAGGCACTCTTTATTTTTATTTTTTTGAGTCAGAGTCTCACTCTGCTGTCTAGGCTAGAGTGTAGTGGCATGCTCGTGGCCACCACAGCCTTGACCTGCTGGGCTCAGGCTATCCTTCCATCTCAGCCTTTCAATAACTGGGACTACAGGTGTGTGCCACCACGCCTGGCTCATTTTTTGATTTATTGTAGAGATGAGGTCTGCCAAGTTGCCCAGGCTGTTCTCAAACCCAGCAGCTCAGACAATCCTCACCTCGGCCTCCGAAAGTGCTGGGTGGGCGTGAGCCACTGTGCCTGGCCAAGACACTATTTCACTCTTTTTTTTATGGTTGAATAGTATTCCGTGATATATGTGTATGTGTGTGTATACCACATTTTCATTATCCACTGATGAGTTGGTGGGCATTTATATTGATCCTACATCTTTGCAATTGTGAATTATGCTGTGATAAACATATGAAGACAGTTGTCTTTTTTGTATGATGACCTCTGTTCCTTTGGGTAGATGCCTAGTAATGGTGTTGCTGGATTGAATGGTAGATCTACTTTACTTCTTTGAGAAATCTTTATACTGATTTCCATAGAGGTTCAACTAATTTGATCTCTGACCGACAGTGTTTAAGTGTTCCCTTTTCTCTGCATCCACACCTGCATCTATTGTTTTTTGTTTTTTAATGATGGCCATTCTGACTGGTATAAGGTGGGATCTCATTGTGGTTATAAGGTGCATGTCCCTGATGATTAATGGGGTTGAGCATTTTTTCCTGTGTTTTTTGGCCACTTGTGTATTTTCTTTTGAGAGATGTCTGTTCATGTCATTTGCCCACTTTTTATTGGGGTTATTTGACTTTTTCTTGCTGATTTGAGTTCTTTGTAGATTCTGGATATTAGTTCTTTGTCAGTTGTATGGTTTGTGAATATCTTCTCCCATTCTGTGGGTTGCCTGTTTGCTCTGCTGATTATTTCTTTTGTGGTGTAGAAGCTTTTTAGTTTAATTAAGTCCCACTTATTTATTTTGTTTTTGTTCCATTTACTTTTGGGGTCTCAGCTATAAATTCTTTGCCTAGGCCAATGTCCAATAAGAGTTTTTCCTAGGTTTTCTTCTAGGATTTTTATGGTTTCAGGTCTGACATTTAAGTCTTTAATCCATCTTGAGTTAATTTTTGTATATGGGGAGGGATAGGAATCAAGTTTCATTTTTCTGCATGTAGATATCCAATTTTCCAATTTTCCCAGCACCATTTGTTGAATAGGGCGTCCTTCCTCCAGTGTACATTTCTGTCTGCTTTGTCGAAGATCAGTTGGTTAGAGGTATATAGGTTTATTTCTGAATTCCTTTATTCTATTCCATTGGTCAATGTGACTGCTCTTGTATCAGTACCATGCTGTTGGTTACTACAGCCTTGTAGTTTAATTTGATGTCCAGTAATGTGATGCCTCAGCTTTGTTCTTTTTGATTAGGATTGCTTTGGATATTTTGGCTCCTTTTTTTGTTCCAAATGAATTTTAGGATTTTTTTCTAACTCTGTGAAAAATGACATTAGTAGTTTGATAGGGATTACGTTACAGCTGTAGATTACTTTGGGTAACATGGTCTTTTTTCACAATGTTGATTTTTCCAGTCCATGAGCAGGGGATGCTTTTTCATTTTGGGGGGTTCTACACAGTTTCTGTCATCAGTGTTTTGTAGTTCTCTTCGTAGAGATATTCACCTCCTTAGTTAAATAAATTCCTAGGTAATTTAGTTGCTATTGTAAATGGGATTGAGTTCTTGATTTGATTTTCAGCTTGGTTGCTATTGGTGTATAGCAGTGCTACTGATTTTTCGTGTGTGTTAGTTTTGTATCCTGATACTTTAGTAAATTCACTTATCAAGTCCGGAGTCTTTTGGAGGAGTCTTTTGTCAGCATTCAGAGATTATTTGATTTCATCTTTTCCAATTTGGATATGCTTTATTTTATTTTTCTTGCCTGATTGCTTTGACTAGGACTTCCAATGCTGTGATGAATAGGAGTGGTAAAGGTGGGCATCCTTCCCTTGGCCCAGTTCTGAGGAGGAATTGTTCAACTTTTCTCCATTCTGTATGACATTGGCTTTGGATTTGTTGTATATGACTTTTATTGTTTTGAGGAATGTTCCTTCTATGCTTATTTTGCTGAGGGTTCTATCCTGAAGGGATGCTGGATTTTTTCACATGCTTTTTCTGCATCTATTGAAATGATCATATGATTTTTGTTTTTAATTCTGTAGTGAATCACATTTATTGACTTGTGTATGTTGATCCATCCTTTCCCTGGGATAAAACTCACTTGATTGTGGTGGATTTTTTTTTTTTTAATGTTCTGTTGAATTCGGTTTAGTAGTATTTTGTTGAGAGTTTTTTCATGTAGGTTCATCAGGGATATTGGTCTATAGTTTTCTTTTTTTGTTTTGTGTTTTCATGGATTTGGTATTAGGGTGCTACCGGCTTCATAGAATGAGAGAAGTTAGGGAGAATTCTCTTCTTTTCAGTCTTATGGAATGCTTTCAATAAAATTGGTTCCAGTTCTTCTTTGAAAGTTTGGTAGAATTTGACTATGAGTCTATCAGGTTCTGGACTTTTTTTTGGGTCGGGGGAGACTTTTAATTACTGTTTCAATCTCACTCCCTGTTATTGGTCTGTTCAGAGTTTCTATTTCTTCCTGATTCAAATTTGGTTGTATGTTTCCACAGATTTATCCATTTTTTCTAGATTGTCTAGTTTGTTTGCATAGAAGTCTTCATAATAATCTTGGATGATCTTTTGTATTTCTGCAGTATCAATTGTAATGTTTCCATTTTCATTCCTAATTGAGCTAATTTGAATCTTCTTTGTTTCTTAATTAATCTAGCTAGTGGTCTGTCAATTTTGTTAATCTTTTCAAAGAATCAACTTTTTGTTTCATTAATCCTTTGTATTTTTTTGTATGTTTGTTTCAATTCCATTTAGTTCTGTTATTTCTTTTCTTCTGCTAGTTTTGGATTTGGTTTGTTAGTGTTTTTGTAGTTCCTTTGAAGTGTGACATTGGGTTGTCAATATGTACCCTCAGTGTTATAAGTTTTCCTCTGAGCTCAGCTTTGGCTGTGCCCTAGAGGTTTTGATAACTTGTGTCATTGTTGTCATTCATTTCAAGGAATTTTTTTCTTCTATTTTTTTTGGTTTGTTTTTGAGTGAGGGTCTTGAGCACAGCTTGTTGCAGCCTCCACCTCCTATACTCAGGTGATCCTTCTGCCTCAGCCTCCTGAGCAGCTGGGACTACAGGTGTGTGCCACCCTACCTGGCTAACTTTTTAAATTTTTGTAGAGGCAAGGTCTTGCTATGTTGCCTAGGCTGGTCTTGAACTCCTGGGATCAAGTAATCCTCTTGCCTTGGCCTCCCGAAGTGCTGGGAATAAAGGCATGAACCACTATGCCCAAACTCAAGAAATTTTTAAATTTCCATCTTGCTTTCATTGGTGACCCAAAGATCATTCAGGAGTAGATTGTTTAATTTCTATGTATTCGTTTGGTTTTGCAAGTGCTTCCTGGAGTTAATTTCTAGTTTTATTCTACTGTGGTCTGAGAAGGTGCTTGATATGATTTTAAATTTTTTTGAATTTATTGAAGTTTGATTTGTGGGTTGTCCTATGATCTGTCCTGGCGAATGTTCCACATGCTGATGAGGAAAATGTGCATTCTGTAGTTTTGGTGTGGAATGTTCTGTAGATGTCTGTTAGGTCCATTTTCTCTAGGGCCCAGTTTTACTCCGTTATTTCTTTGTTGACTTCTGCCTTGATTGTTTGTCTCTTGCTGTCGGTGATGTGTTGAAGTCTCCCACTATTACTGTATTGCTATCTGCCTCTTTTCTTAGGTCTAGTAGAGCTTGTTTTATAAGCCTTGGGGATAATTAAAATTGTACCAGCCAGGCTTGGTGGCTCAGCCTGTAATCCCGCGCTTTAGGAGGCTGAGGTGAGTGGATTGCCTGAGCCTGTGGGTTCGAGACCCGCCTGGGCAACTTGGCGAGACCACATCTCTACAATAAATCAAAAAATTGGCATGGCGTGGTAGCACATGCCTGTAGTTTCACCTACTTTGAAGGCTGAGGCGGAAGGATGACTGGAGCCCAGCAGGTCGAGGCGACAGAGTGAGACTCTAGTCTGGGCAACAGAGTGAGACTCCAACTCAAAAAAAAAGCAAAACTGTTGTATTTTCTTGTTGGCTTCATCCCTTTATCATTATACAATAACCTTCTTTTCTTTTTTCATTATTGTTAAAATCTATTTTATCTGACATAAAAACAGTTATGCCTGTTCTTTTTTGGTTTCCATTTGCATAGAATATTTTCCCCACCCTTTTACCTTGAGTCTATAGGAGTCTTTGTGTGTTAAGTGGGCCTCTTGAAGGCAGTGGGTATTTGGATTGAGCTTTTTTATTCAGTCTGCCAATTTATATCTTTTAAGTGGGGGCATTGAGACCATTTATGTTCAGGGTCAATAATGATATGTAAGGTACTATTTCATTCATCATGTTGGTTGTTACTTGGTTGCTTGTATTCCCCTCTATTTTGTTGGTGTTCTATAAGCCCTGTGAGCTTTATGATTTCCAGTGTTTTCCTAGTTGTGTATTTAGACCTTTTGTTTCAATATTTAGAACTCATTTGTGTATTTCTTATAGAGCTGGACTAGTGGTGACAAATCGCTTCAGTGTTTGTTTGTCTGAGAAAGACTTTATTTCTTCTTCATTTATGAGATGTAGTTTCTGGGATGCAAAATCCTTAGCTAACTATTGTTCTGTTTGAGGAGATTGAAGATGGGACCCCATTCCCTTTTGGCTTATAGGGTTTCTGCTGAGAAGTCTGCTGTTAGTCTGATAGGTTTGCCTTTGTAAGTTATTTAATGCTTTTGTATCACAGATCTTAAAATTCTTTGCTTTACATTAACGTTGCATAACCTGATTACTGTATTCCTATGGGGATGACCTTTTTGCAATGAGTCTTCCAAGGGTTCTTTGTGCTTCTTTTATATGTGTTTAAGTCTCTGGCAAGGCCAGGGAAGTTTTCCTCAATTATTCCCTCAAATAGGTTTACATACCTGTTGCTTTCTCTTCTTCCTCAGGATCACCTATGAATCTTAGGTTTGTATGTTGTTTTGTTCTCTTGATTTTTTTCTTTTTCTTTTTTTTTTCATTTAGGGACTCACTCTGTCACCCAGGTTGGAGTGCAGTGGCACAATCACAGCTTACTGCAGCCTCACCACCTGGGCTCAGGCAATCCTTCCACCTTAGCTTCCCAAGTAGGTAGGACTACAGGCATGTGCCACTACGCCTAGCTAATTTTTAAATTATTGTAGAAATGAGGGCTTGCTATATTGCCTAGGCTGATCTCAAACTCCTGGGCTCAACCAGTCCTCTTGCCTTGGCCTCCCAAAGTACTGGGATTACAGGCATGAGCCACCATGCCTGGAGCTCTTTTCTTTATTGTTGTCCGATTGGGTTAATTCGAAAGCCTTGTCTTCAAGTTCTGAGATCCTTTCTTCTACTTGTTATTGTCTGCTGTTAAAATTTTCCACCGCATTTTGTACTTCCTTAAATGAGTTGTTCATTTCCAGAAGTTCAGCTTAGTTTTTTTTTTTTTTTAAGGCGTCTATCTCTTTGGAGAATTTTCCATTCATGTTCTGAATAGTTTTTTAAAAATATTTCTTTATGCTGGTTTTCAATTTTCTCCTGGATCTCATTAAGCAGTTTTATAATCAACCTTTTGAATTCTATCTCTGGAATTTCAAAGATTCCATTTTGGTTAGGATCCTTTGCTGAGGAGTTGTGTGGTCTTTTGCGGGGGTGTTTTTGTCCTGTTTTTTCATATTGTCAGAATTATTTTTCTGGTTCCTTCTCATTTGGGTAGACAATTTCTTCTTATTTGAGGTTGGCAGGGGGCTGCCGTAGGCACTTTGGGGTTCCCTTGGTTACATATAGCCTTGGTGTGGTGAGTTTCTCAATTGCCAGCTGTGGTGGTCCTGTGCTGGGTATAGTGAATAATAGTGAATAATAGTGTTAGCTAGGGTCTGGGAACAGACCTTCCCCAAGCTGAGGCGTTATGTCAGATGCAGTGAGCTGTGTTCTTGATCTCTGGCCAGGAGGTGGTGCTTACAGGAGAAAACCAACTGCGATGGTGGCTATGGGCTTTCTGCTTGGCCTTGTTGTCCCAAGGAAGTGCACAGACAACCTAGGTGATGGGCAGGGCTGTGGGGACTACCCAAGTTCTCTGTTTTGAGCCTCTGAGAAAGGTGCTAGGGAGGCAAGTGTTCAAGCTCCCCACCCTTGTGCACTATCAGCTACTCCAGAGGGGATTAGGAAGGAGTCCCTGGCCACTGTGGTAATGCTGCTGTGTTGTGCGTAGGCTACAAGAAGGTTTACATGGGAAGCGAAAGGGAAGGAGCCCCACTCAGCTCCCTGTTTAGCCTCAGGCAGTCTGCAGATGTACCAGTACCACAGGCCCAGGTCTTCTTATGGAGCTCACCCCAGCAAGGAACTGTCTGCTGCAGTGGAATTTGCCCTTGGGGGCAAACAAAAGCTTCAGGCCTCCCCATGCCCTCCCAGGCCAGCTAGAAAGCAGCCATCAGCAGGGGCTGAGTTCCTGGAAAATGGCTACTGGAGCCACTCAGGGGAGCAGCCTGCCATGTGGTTTCAGCAGAGCATGGCTGTGGGCAAGGCAGCTTCCCATGAGAGACTGGGTTCCTGTGAGGCTCAGGAGACCTTCGAAGACTGACACAGGAACACAGAGCTCCCGAATTCCTTTCATTTACCTCCCCTACTGTGTCCAGAAGCCACTCATGGTTTATGCAGTGATCCAGGTGAGCCTGGCAAGTTCTCCCAGGCTGGTTGATCTCTCCCTTTTTTGTGCTCTGTGGGTCTTACTACCTCTCTGGTGTGTTGTGAGGGTTACTAGTCTCCTTCCTCTCTGGGTTCTGAGGAACTCTCACTATTTTGGTTCACCCTGGGAGAAACACACTCTAGCTGCTTCTCATCAGCCATCTTTTTTTTTTTTGAGTTGGAGTCTCACTCTGTCGCCCAGACTGGAGTGCAGTGGCCGCTCCCGGCCACCGCAGCCTTGACCTGTTGGGCTCCGGCGATCCATCTGCCTCAGCCTTCCAAGTAGCTGGAACTACAGGCGCGTGCTACCACGCCTGGCTAATTTTTTGATTTATTGTAGAGATGAGGTCTCACCAAGTTGCCCAGGCGGGTCTCGAACCCGTGGGCTCAGGCAGTCCACTCACCTCAGCCTCCCAAGGCGCGGGATTACAGGCTGAGCCACTGAGCCCGGCTCCTTCATCAACCATCTTAATCCTCCCTAGTTGTGCTTTTACATTCTT
This sequence comes from Carlito syrichta, assembly GCF_000164805.1. Classification (NCBI taxonomy): domain Eukaryota; kingdom Metazoa; phylum Chordata; class Mammalia; order Primates; family Tarsiidae; genus Carlito; species Carlito syrichta. The sequence goes on along the minus strand of NW_007249718.1, from coordinate 207,969 downwards.
CATTTTGCTGGTTTTGCCTTCTCCCCCTCAGTAGAATTCAGTTCCTCTAAGTAGGTCTTTGCTTCCAGCTCTGTTTCCTTCGCAGTGCACGGTAGGTGCTCAGTGATGGTTTGAATGAACAAATGAATGAAAATAGCTTTAGAATAACCAAGCATCAGTTCATCCAGATAAATCATTTTATGTTAGGCAAGTGTTCCAAAATAAAACAAAGTGAGTGGCCGGGCACGGTCGCTGAAGCCTGTAATCCCAGCACTTTGGGAGGCCGAGGTGAGGAGATTGTCTAAACCCCTGGGTTTGAGAACAGCCTGAGCAACTTGGCGAGACCTCATCTCTACAATATATAAAAAAATTAGCCAGATGTGGTAGCACATGGCTGTATTTCCGGCTGCTTGGAAGGCTGAGGTGGAAGGATCACCTGAGTCCAGCTGGTCAAAGCTGGGATGGCCTAAGTGTGCCACTACACTTCGGCCTGGGCAATGGAGTGAGGCTCCGACTCATAAAAGAAATCCAAAAAACAAACAAACAAAAAATGCATTGAGTGTCTTTAGCTATAGTACTTTTCTTTTTCTTTCTTGGTCAGAGCCCCTCTTCCTAGACCTTTACATTTACTAGCTTACACTTTAAGTGGCATAGTCATGTTTTATATTTGTATTGGTATTTATATTAAATATTCATATGTGGCATTGAGTATTAGATACCTTAAATCACATACTGTGTACTCATATGTACAAATATGCCCTTGTGTATGTTTATAAGAAATGTCAAAAATACCCTTTTACTAGCTCATCAAACCACTTAAGGGAAATTGAATAGGTATATTAAAAGTTGAGCAGCCTTCATGAGTGTCATTTGCCACCCTGAACACTTGGTTTTTCTTGTTTGTCTCCCTGGTGGCCAGGAGTGTGAGGAGGAGGCTGTCTGTGTCATTATGTGCGCGTCGGTCAAGTCTAACATCCGGGGTCCTGCCCTCATCCCAAGAATGAAGACCAAGCACCGCCTCTACTACATCTCCCTCTTCTCCATTGTGCTTCTGGGCCTCATCGCCACGGGCATGTTTCAGTTCTGGCCCCATTCCATCGAGTCCTCGAATGACTGGAACGTGGAGAAGCGCAGTGTGCGTGATGTGCCGGTGGTCAGACTGCCCGCTGACAGTCCCTTCCGCGAGCGGGGGTGGGGAGGGGATCTCAGCTGCAGGATGCACACGTGTTTTGATGTCTACCGCTGCGACTTCAGCCCAGAGAACAAAATGCAGGTGTACATCTACTCTCTAAAAAAGTATGTGGATGACTTTGGAGTCCTGGTCAGCAACACCATCTCCCGGGAGTATAATGAGCTACTTACGGCCATATCGGACAGTGACTACTACACTGACAACATCGGCCGGGCCTGCCTGTTTGTTCCCTCGATTGATGTGCTTAACCAGAACACACTCCGCATCGAGGAGACAGCGCAAGCACTGGCCCAGCTCTCTAGGTATCGTACACTGTTACGCCCAACGCCCGAGAGATGTGTATATGTGAGCGTATGTGTGTGCGTGCATGTATGTATATGTATATGTATGAGTCGGGGTCTTCTCTTACCCAGGTTGGTGGCACAATCATGGCTCACAGCCCCGACCTCCTAGGCTCAGGTGATCTTTCTTCCTCGGCCTCCTGAGTAGCTGAGACTACTCGAATTAAATTAACCTGGCTAATTAAAAAAAATTTTTTTTGATAAAAATTTTTTTATAGAGACGAGGATTCACTGTGTTGCCTATGCTGGTCTTGAACTTCTGGGCTCAAGCAATCCTCACCCTCAGCCTCCCAAATTGCTAGGATTAGAGGCATGAGCCACTGTGCCCGGCCCCAAGAGATAACTGAGGCCCCTCAGGGAACTAAAGGGAGGAAGGATGGGAATGTTTCCCCCCTTGAGCTGGCTTCCAGATTCTGTCTGTCTTCTCACAGGGAGTGTGTGAGCGATTGACTTGTGGCACAAGGCCTCTGTCTCGTGCTTTGTGCATCTGGCCTGTGCACGCCTGTGAAGAGCAGTCTGCCCTCTCCAGTGCCACTGCTGCGGGTTCCCGACTTCTTAAAGTTTACAAACTAAGGGTGGTTCTTCCTCCCTTACTTTTTCTTTTAAATCTGAATGAGCTCTCCCTCCATTTACCATGTATTTACATAATACATAGTCACTGTAAAATGAGCTCTCCCTCCATTTACCATGTATTTACATAATACATGGTCACTGTAAAAAGTCTGAAAATACAGGTAGAAAGAATGTAAGATTCCTTCTAAAATTCTGCCTCTAAGATAAACATTTTAAGATTTTGATGGTACTTTTCAGTCATTTTTGTTTACAGATGTATATACATACACACGTCTATGTAAACTTTGGTTAAGAATGGGATCGTACAATACATGCTCTTTGGTTGCTTCTTTCCTTGAAATACATCATGAATATATTTCTGAATACTTTCATGGTTTTTTACTATATAATTTTTTTTTTTTGAGTTGGAGTCTCATTCTGTCATCCAGGCTGGAGTGTAGTGGCACACTCACAGCCACCCAGCATTGACCTTCTGGGCTCTGGTGATCCTTCCGCCTCAACCTTCCAAGTAGCCAGAACTACAGACACACGCTACCACGCCTGGGTAATTTTTGATTTTTTGTAGAGACGAAGTCTCGCCAAGTTGTCCAGTCTGGTCTTGAACCCATGGACTCAGGCAATCCACTTGCCTTGGCCTCCCAAAGTGCTGGAATTACAGGCTGAGCCATGGTGCCCGGCCAGTTTTTTACTATATCATTTTAAGGGTTGCATAGTATTTCATGATATATTTAGCTAACCTTCTATAATTCACTTATTTTTTGTTTCTTTAACCAGATGATGAACATTCACATAGTTTTCAGCTTTTCATTATTAGAAACAGTTACAATAATTAGTAGTGGACAAACTTGAAGTACATATCCATCCATTTTTCTCTTTCAAGGAGCCAGACTTGTGTCTGATATACTATTAGGATTTCCAGGAGTTTTCTTTTGCTTACCTGAGAAGTGGTTCTATTTGGGGTTGGGAATACTTGCTATTGTTATCCAGGAACTGACTCTTGCTTCTTTGTATTGTCATGTGAATTCTCCCACCTGTTTAATTTCCTGATAGGTGGGATCGGGGTTCAAATCACCTGCTGTTCAACATGTTGCCTGGAGGTCCCCCAGATTACAGCACGGCCTTGGATGTTCCCAGAGACAGGTAGGTGTATGTGGGGCTGTCCTGAGTTTCAAGTGAATGCCAGATGCTTTTGTTCATATGAAATTGTATTCCTAAGTCACTGGAACATACTTTGCAATCAGAATTGTTTATTAAACTAGAAAATTGTCCTAGGCGTTTCCCTCCTTAAGACATACAAGTGCCACGACCTGTTTAAATTTGTGGAGGAAAACCAGTTAGCTGATCTCCTAGCATAGCCCTGAAACTTTTCTTAGCCTGAGTTGTGCACTTGTGAGTGTAATACCCCTGCCCCCAAGGCATGGTTTGCTGTTGGCTTGTGTTAATTCTTTCGAATTTGGAAGCATTTGCCAAAAGTAGACTCACAGCTTATAGAGAGAAGAGGGCCCAGATATGCGAAGTGACACGTGAAGCCTGTAACTTGGGGGATGAGGGCACTCTGATGGTCGATTACTCTGTTGTTTCAGTGAGTAGGGTAGTTTCCTTCTGCCCCTCCCTCCCTACCTACCTTCATTACTCTCCCCCACACCCCCACCCCGCCCCTTTTCTCCTTCCTTTCTAGTAAAATCTGTCAAACAGGCAGATGTGGTATGGGGTGGCCATGACTGCACGATTGTGTCTTTGAGTTCCCATACTGTATTTATCTGCCATTTTATGCACTGACTGAACCGCTTTGGCCAGAGGTGTCTTGGAAAGCCCCTGAATGGGTTGCTACCTAAGGGACCTCTCTTAGTGCTTAGTTCAAGGCTTTGAGGAAAGCAGGAAGTTTGGGCCCAAGGTAGGGTCCTGGCCACTACTCAAGGTATGGGATTGTTAAAAGAGTCTGTGTACAAACTCGTTTATCACCAGTCTTATTACAGTTGGTGTTCAACTCTTCCGGAAAAGGTATCAGCCTGAGGCCAGCTGTGTTCTCAGCTTGTTAGAGGCCAATATTTATGAAAATCTACACTTCCCCCAGAAGATTGCATCTAAACGTTCTTTGCTTTAAGCGATTATCTAGAGTTGGTCCTGAGTTTCTATCTGGAAATACAATTATCACTATAAGAGACAGATGCCCAGGGCCACCCCTCAGTGTGGGTGTAGAGACCATTCTGGACAACAGAGGGCCTTGTGGCCATGCAGATGCTACGGAAACCGCTGCACACAGGGCCCTCCCCGGTTTGGCTCTTGGTCCCTGCTAAGGCGTGCTTTGCCTCAGTGGACTACTACTGTTTTACAGATTTGGTTGTTCTGGGGAGGGGAAATACTTCAGAGAACAGAGAAGGAAAGGAAAAGAGCTGTGAGGAATGTGTGTCTTCCCCTCCTATTCTGGCTTTCTTCTCAGACGGGCTTCTTTCTGTGGGGGCATTTCACTTTTTGCTGACATTTTGGTATATGCTTCTGCATGGGAGATGGATTTTATTTTTATCAAGTGCACATGTTAACTGGGGTTCATTTCTCAGCAGGAATATGTCAAGTAGGCAGGAGAAGTTTGAGTTCTTGCTAGTGTTTAGGTGTTAAGGATCAGGAGGGCTAAATTGTTTTTCCTCTGCATGTATTTTTTTAAGTGATTATAGGCAATCCCGCAGCAGGTGATGAATCACTGTGTATTCCTCCTTTATCTCCGCATATGGAAAATGTCCTTTTGAAACCTGCGTGACCTTCTGGTTGGGGTAAGGAATAGTAGATTTGTTTGTTAATTTTTCTTATCCTTTGTCCTTGCTCCTGGGTTCAGAAGAGGCGAGAACCATGCGTGTAGAATGGTTTTAGCAGGAGCTGTGTGTCAGATTGTTTGGAAATTAGAAAACAGATGGGCTAAATTAGACTGTCTTAAAATCTCCTGAAGTCTAAAGTCATAGGTGTGATTACTTAAAAATTATTTTACTCAAGGAAATGCAAGAACCTGTACTGAAGGGAAATGTCTGCTCAGTGAATTTGTTTTTTGTGCTGCTTAAATCTGTTTTTATTTCTTTTTCAGCTTTTAAAAATCATACACATGGTACGTTTGTACATTCTTTGGACAAGAGTTGAATGAGATACAAGTGTCTGAATGTAAAATGAAAAAATCTTCCATCATCCCCTCCTGCTTTCACTCTCTTCCAGAGGGATGCTTACTGTTAACATACTGTGTGTTTTTCTAGTCTTTTTTTCCTGTGGATGTATACACAATCACATATACATATAAATGCCCATTTTATTTTAGCCTAAGCAGGAGCGTATTGTACTTCTCCAGTGCCTTACTTAACCGATGCTTCTCTTCTCAGGTAGTTTTATTACACTGTTACCACCTTGGACTTTTATTTTCCTTTCTTTGCACAAATCTCTTACAAGTTTCTACTTTTGTGTGGGTGGGTATTTATTTATTTCGACTCGTTATGGAAAATTTCAAACCTAGACAAAGCAGAGAAACTGATTAGTGTGGTGCACCCCATATGCCCACCGTCCAGCTTCAGTCATCATCTGCTCCAGGCCAGTTCTGCTTCGTCTGTGCTCTGACCTGTTCCCCACCCCGCCAGGTCACCTAGAAGCCTGTCCCAGATGTTATGCCATCGCATCTGTAAATATCTCCATGCGAGTCTCTGCACAATACAGCCTTTTTAAAGAACATAACGGTCTGGCTCGGTGGCTCAGCCTGTAATCCCATGCCTTGGGAGGCTGCGGTGAGTGGATTGCCTGAGCCCGTGGGTTTGAGACCTGCCTGAGCAACTTGGCGAGACCTCATCTCTACAATAAATCAAAAA
>NW_007249718.1:176195-201947 GCF_000164805.1 Carlito syrichta | reverse complement strand
GAGGCGGAAAGGATTGCCGGAGCCCAGCAGGTCGAGGCTGCGGTGGCCAAGAGCGGCCACTGCACTCCGGTCTGGGCGACAGAGTGAGACTTCAACTCAAAAAAAAAAAGAACATAACTATAATATGATTATTACACCTAAGAAGATGGACAGTAACTCTTTGATATCACCAAATATTCACCACACGTCTAGCCATTGCACATTTACCTGTCTCATAAATACTGTTTTACAGTTTGACTCAGTGAACTAATGAAGATGACCAGTAGACTAGGACAGCTTTGCTTTGTCTGTTTTTTGCAGAACCTGATGCTTTGTATTTGAGGAATATTCAGGCCTGATGACATGCGTGGTTTAAGGGAAGCAAAGGATGCACGTGTGGCCTTTCTGTGTGTGGGCACGGCCAACGCTCAGGCAGGCGGAGGGGAAGAACTGCAGGGAAGCTTGGGGCTGAGTGGGGAATGTATGGCGGGGCCTCTGAGGCTGTGGGGAGGAAGACTCGGTGACAGGGGTGGTGGCCTGGAGTTAGGAAGTCCTGCAGGGTGCCAGGAATACAGGGGAACACCTCACGTGATGTAATACCTGGCTTGACCCACGTGGGATTGTAATATTAATACTTCTTTAGCTGCAGGTTTTCTGTTCAGTCTCTCGCAGATCTCTGATTTTGGGATGCATGATGCCAAAACAGAATGTGTTGCTTAGAAATTCACTTTTCGGTCAATGTAAAACACATGTTCTGTGACGCAAGGGCTGCTTGCTTTATTTTCTCCATGATCATTTAACGGAAACCTCAACAGAAGGAGATGTGGAGACTTAAAGCTGAAAGCCCTGTTGGTAGCAGGGCCGGTGTGAGACCAGCTTGCCTGATTGCAGCCGTGGCTTTTTTGAGATCACAGCAGAGATCGCACGTGGATGATCCCCAACATAAGGCCTGCTTTCGGTTGCTGCTTTCCTCCCGCCACTGCAGAACCTTGCCCTCAGCCCCCAGAAGAGAGTAGCAAGCTTGAGAGGCCCCAGGAGTACCAGAGCAACAGCGCAAGTTGACGTGATAGCCACCTGCTTCCTTTCTCTCCATACACACACTCCCTTCTCTGGGCTGGGGGTTGTGATAGCCTAATCACCCATGGCCCTGTTCACCTGGCCTGCTTTGTGCCTGGAGATTGGATCCATGGCTGCTTTTCTGCCCACAGGCCATGGGGCCCACAGCCTGCTTGCCATCATGGCCATGGAGCCCGCCCAAATGCATGTTGGATGGATTCAGTGCTGCATGCTAATCAGGAAAAATAAGACTGTATGTCAGTACTGAGGATAGTTGTTACATTTTACATAGCGGACTGGCAGCTGGAGAGGTTTTTAGCCTGCATATTACCTCACTCACCAGTTTTTGGTTTCATAAAACTTAAACAAACAGTGGGATTTCCAGGGGTGGTTTGAAAATCTTTGAGGTTAAACTGGTCATGTTAGATGAGAATGTAGGTTGTCATCAGGGTGGGGTGGGGGGAATTTGGTAGCAATTGCTATTGTAAAAACTGTGGTTCTCAGTTCAGACATTTTGGCTCAGACCGTGCAGAGTGTGCAACAGGCAAATCTCTGCCCCAGAAAGTGATTTCGATGGGCTTGGGACTCTAGGGACAGAGTAACAGTAAAAGTTGGTGTGAGATGTACCTGCTTCCTTTCACTGATGAAGTGCCATTGGACCACTTGCTGGATCCGATGACAACAATGTGGCCACTGTTTTCTAATTAAGGATAATACAAGCTAGTTCAAGCAAACTGCAAGAGAAGCGGTAACAGTCCGATTCCAGATTCTGTTTCCTGTGTGGGGAATTGGGTGAATAAGACTGAGGAGCTGGAAGGGACAGGGAGAGCTGGTAGGGGCTCCGTGATTGACATGCAGCTCAGGGACACCAGTGGAAAGAGCCACTTGGGGCAGGGATTGGAGAGAGGTGGGGGGTGTGCCACGTGAGACATGATAGTTCCCGGCCACCGCTACTTCCCTGGCCGTTGTCTCCTGAGAGTCTAGCCAGTGGGTTGGTAAAGGACTGCCCCAGCTAGTTGTCCTATGCAGATCTGTTACCATCCTGTTATTGTAAATGTGCTTAATAAAGCATTGCTTGGGAGGGGAGAATGGGACCTGAATGAGGTAGCACAGGGGCTGTCCTTAGGGTGTCCTCTGGGCTAAGATGTGTTTCAAGAAGCAGGAAGTGAGGAATGACTGATTACGGACCTGGGGGAGACTGGTGGTTCAGGGATAGTAGGCAGCTGACGTCCGAGAGATGTGTGAGTGCAAAGTGGTTAGCGCAAGTGTCCTTATAGAGAGGTGACTTGGTAAGCATTAGCTGTTGTTGATAGTATTATTAAGACTCAGTGATTCCTGTCTCTTTCCACAGAACGTCTGAGAATGAAGACCTTCTTTGTTTCTCATCGTCTGATAAAATCCTTTGCTTTCAGGACCCTGTTGGCTGGTGGTGACTTTTCTATGTGGACTTACCGACAGGGCTATGATGTCAGCATTCCCGTCTACAGCCCCCTGTTGGCCGAGGTGGAGCTCCCAGATAAAGGACTAAGGTGAGTAGGGTGGTGGGTGTCACAGCAGCCAGAGCGTCAGCTACAGGCCAGGGTCTTTGAGGCCACCACCTTCCCTGCCCCCCCGCCCTGTATTGTTTACCCTATATGTCCCTCTGTCAGTCAGTTCACAGTGCTGTCCACCATTTTCCAGCCAGAAGTCTGTGTAATTTCCTGATCTCCTCCCTCTCCTTTACTTTGTGCATCAAAACAACAAGTCCTGTTGGGCCTGCTTGCTGAGCAGTTATTAGCTCGTCTGCGCCTGCCTCTTGTGCCTCTGCCCGGCTGGGTCACTGTCACGGCTCCGGGGGATTGCTAAGCCAACTTCCTGCTGACGTTCCCTGACTCTGGCATTGCTGCCCTCCAGTCTGATCCTCGGCTTCACGTTGTCCTTAGATTGAAGCCCAGGCTCCCTACGAGGTCTTCCAAGGTTGTCATATGGTCACCGTCTCCACCTCCAGGCTCGCCTCTGAGAGCTTTTCTTTTGGTTCTTGGAACAAGCGTTGCTCTCTTAGTCTTTCTGGACTGCAAACACTGTCCACCGCCTGGAGACCGTTTTCCTCATCTCCGATGTCCTGCCTGCGCCAGGTTTCAACCTAACCACCTGCTCGGGTGGGCAGAGGGCAGCTTTCTTGGCCCCCACCCACATCTTGACTTTATACTCCTGTCGTGGCCTGCCTGTCTCCTAGTGTTACACTCGTAATGTCCTCCCTGTTGGGATAACTTGCTCAAAGTCCGCCTTCCTTGGGTTTTGGATTTTGTAAGTGCAGCGAAGCTGAGGCCAGGTTTGTTGTTGTTGTTGTTGATACGGTCTCACTATGTTGCTCAGGCTGGCCTCGAATTCCTGTCCATCCTCCTGCCTCAGCCTCCCAAGTAGCTAGGGCTACAAATGTGTGCCACCTCTCCTGGCTGTTTCTTGACTACCCTGTCCTCACTGTCTGGCACATCGTCGACTCATGTTTTAATATGGGAGGGTATAGATGAAAAGGGCTGACAACATGGACGTGGAGGGCTTTTCATCTCACCTTCTTTGCTGTAGTCTGGATTTGGGATTACAAACTGGGCCACTGAGCCCGGCCAGACAGAAAGTAGATTAATGATTGTTGCTGAAGGCAGCGATGAGAGGGGGTTGTTGTCTCATGACGAGAATCACAGTGAAGTTGTGCTGTTTCATGAAGAGAAACACAATGAGCTTCAGGCAAACATGGTGATGATAAAAGCTTCCTTTACTTGTGTGAGAAGTACTCAGATACGAAGGGGACTGATTTGTAAATTGGCACTAAAAGTAGCATACCAGGTGAGATTTAAAAACCTACATATAGTATTTGGTTTTAGCAATGGGTCTCAGGGAAATGGCTTGCTTGGAGAACAGTAGACCATTTTCTGAGCAGCCCAGACTTTCCCCTAGAGACCTTTGTGGACTCTTGGAGAAGTCGGGGAACTTTTCTCTGGAGAAGACACCTCTCTCCTGTGTGTATGCTCTACTGTGTGGCCTGGGGTCACATTAGCTTGCATTATCCACTTGTTGAGCAGTTGTGTTATTTAGATGACGTGTATCGCCTAGGTGAGCTGGAGATATTTTTCCCCTCTACCCTCAGGCAAGTGCAAGGCAAGACTGAATGGGGTAAAAACCTGCTACCTAGATTATCTTCCTGGAGTTTTCTCCCTTGGTGGACTCCCAGAGTTGACTGACTTTATTTTTAAAGTAGAGATTAATTCATATACTGCAATTTTGGGGTTTTAGTATATTTACAGAGTTGTGTAACCATCATCAGCACAACTTCCTGATTCCAGAACGTTTTCATCACTCCAAAAGTAAATACCTGTTAGCAGCCACCCCTCATCTCTGCCTCCAGCAACAATCATTAATCTACATTTTGTCTGGCGGGGCTAGGTAGCTCAGCGTATAATCATAGCACTTAGGGAGGCTGAGACAGTGGATTGCTTGAGCCCATGGGTTCGAGACCCACCCAGGCAACTTGGCGAGACCTTGTCTCCACAATAAATAAAAAATTAACCGGGCATGGAAGTTCTGGCTACTTGGAAGACTGAGGTGGAAGGATCAGTGGAGCCCAACAGGTCGATGCTGGGATGACCGTGAGCATGCCACTGCACTCCAGCCTGGGTGACAGAGTGAGGCTCTAACTCAAAAAAAAAATTGACTTTCTTTCTCTATGGATTTGCCTATTCTAGACATTTCCTGTAAGTATAAATGGCCTTTTTTGTCTGTCTTCTTTCATATAACATAATGTTTTCAAGGTTTATTGATAAAGTATGGCATCAGTACTTTACTACTTTTTGGCTGAATAATATTTCATCATATGTATATACTGCATTTTGTTCATCTGTTTGTCAGTCGATGGAAATTTGGGTTATTTCCACGTTTTAGCTATTGTGAATAATGCTGTTATGAAATTTGTGTACAGCTTTTTGTGTAAACCTGTATTTTCAGTTCTCTTGAGTAAATACCTAGGAGTGAAATCTTTGGGTTGTACGGAAACTTTAACTTTCTGAAGAACTGCCAGGTTGTTTTCCAAAGTGGCTGCACCATTTTTTTTTTTTTTTACATACCCATCAGCCTGTGTATGAAGGTTCCAGTTTCTCCACATCCTTGCCAACACTTGTTATTGTCTGTGTTTTTGATTCTAGCCATGCTTGTGGATGTTTCATTGTGGTTGTGATTTGCATTTCCCTAGTGACTAATAATGTTGAGTATCTTTCCATGCTCTTATCGGTCATCTATTGCACTTCTTTGGAGAAATATCTATTGAGATTATTTACCCCATTTTTAAATTGAGTTGTCATTTTATTGTAGAGCTATAAAAATTCTTTATATATTCCAGATGTTAGACTTTCATCAGATATAAGATTTGCAGAAACTTTCTCCCATTCTGTAGGTTGCTTTTCATTTTCTTGATAGTGCCCTTTAATACACAAAAGTTCTTCTTTTAAGTCAAATTTATCTATTTTTTCCTTTGGTTCACATTTTGGTGACATATTTAAGAAACCATTGCCTAATCCCAAGCTATGAAGTTTTACACTTATGTTTTCTTCTGTGAGTTTTATAGTTTGTAGTTCATTTTGAGTTAATTTTTGTATGTGGTTTAAGGTAGGGGTCCAACTTCATTCATTTGCTTGTGAATATCGAGTTGTCTCAGCTAGCACTATTTAGAAAGACTATTGAATGGTGTTGGTAACCTTGTTGAAAACCAATTGACCATAGATATATGGGTTTATTTTTGAATTCTCAGTTTGAATCCATTGGTCTATATGTCTGTCCTTATGCCAATACAACACTGTCTTGACTACTGTAGGTTTGTATTAAGTTTTGAAATAAGTAAATGTGAGTCTTCCATCTTTGTTCTTCTTCTCCAAAGTTTTTCTGACTAGTCAAGATCCCTTGCATTTTAATGAATTATTTTGTTAAAGTGTAACTTGAGTAAATATAAATAAAAGACAATCTAGATTCCTTGTGCTTATATAACTACCACACTAAAATAAATTTATAAGTTAAATAAAAATACATCTACAAAACTATTAACATGGAGATGGATATAATTTATGTGATAGTGGAGGCTGTTTCTTTGAAATGGAATTATAACTTTAAGGTGAATATGAAGATCATTACAGGTTCGTTGGGTTTGGCGTGCCGGTACTGTTGCATGCTGGGTGATGATGTACTTTTCCTTATCACATTTTCTATTTGAACAACTAGGAAGCTTCACTTTATATAATAATTGTGACGTTATTTATCTTCATATGGTACATGATTCACATTTTTTCCCAACAACTTATTATGAAAATTTTTAGGTAGGCAGCAAAATGAATATATGTTTACCCCACCTAGAGTTGATTTGCATTTTACTATACTTGTTTTATATGATTTACATTTAAATCTTCCTCTCATCTCATTAGCACATTAATATAAACTTGGAGATTAACTTTCTTGGCAATATTCATCACTAAATATGAGCAAAAATATGCCTCTGTACTAATTCTTTTGCTTATTATAAGATGAAAATACAAAAATAATTCTTATACAGAACTCATAGACTGAGAAACTAATATAGTTCAGGGCCCTGTTTTGAGGTTAGATTTTCATAAATTGGGAAAGAGTGATATGTGTGAGCCCAGCTGGTACCCTTTGGGGTGGTATAAGTTTCTGTCCCATGCCTAGGATCTTGACTTGGCATGCTTATGTGACACAAGGTATCAATGACAGTGATAAATAGAGAAAAGGGTTATTCCTCTGCTTGCTGCTTCTGTGAACACTTACATAAGTTATGTGATTAAGAAAAATTTTTTTAACCCTTTTTTTCCTGAGGTTATCCTGGAAGTTATTTAAATCAGTTCATTTCACTTGAAGTTGAAGCTTTCTTGAAGTATTATTTGGACCAACTATTGGGCTAGACTGGTGGTTCTCAACAGGAGAAGGGAGTGATTTTGTCCCTCAGAGGACATTTGGCAATACATAGACATTTTTGACTGTTGTGACAGCAGGGATGTGTCAGGAGGTCCCCAAGACTACCTCTTGTTTCTGTAGTTTTCCAGGGGGACACACAGGACTCAGCATATAATTGCACTCATGGCTGTGACTTTTTACATCACAAGGTTGAAAAGCATAGTCAGCAGAGACAAAAGGTTCAATAAATGAGGCCTAGAGTGTCCAGGCATAAGCTTCCAGTGGAGTCACACAAAACATGCTTAGTTCCCCCAGCAACAAGTTGTGACAACACTTGTGAAATGTCAACCAGGGAAGTTTGTCAGAGACTCAGCACCCAGGGCTTTTCCTGCCTGGCATATGCCAGACTTTCAGATGCCCGGAAGGAAAGCACATGCTCAGCATAAACCATGTTGTTTGTGCAAGCAGTTTGGCCACAGTGAGCTGCATTTAGTTCTGGAGATGATGAGGACCCTCCCCAAATCCAGACTTCTAGATGCCAACCAAAAACCCAACTTGTAAGCAAGCTTTCAAAGGATACCAATCAGCCTGTATGTGTTCACTCTTTCCTTCACAGGGCAGTCCCCTACAACAAAGAATTATTGGGTCCACGTGTTAGCGGTGCTGCGGTGGAGAAACTCTGGGTGAGGCAGAGTGAGCACGTGAGGATGGGTCTGTCTTGGCTGCCCTGGGCCTCTTCTCAAGTGCGCCTTTCTTGAGACCACTCTGTCTCTACTTTCTAAACTCTCTAATATAACTAACTCTCTTATGTTGGTTTAGGACTCTTAGTTCTCTTCAGATTTAATCCAGGGAAGAAAACACTAAAAAGAAAAGATTTAGTGGAAACAGAACAAAGGAGAACAAACCACTCTGAACAGTAAAAATCCTTTTCTGAATGTTTGAGACTTCAACTGTTAAATTGGTGACATTTTCCTAGTAATCTAATCTCTCTACTTTTTACTTATAATGACTGAAATTAAGATCTTTAGATTCTTGGAGATTTTAGTTAGTTTCTGAAGTTGCTGTGGTTCAATAACCCGGTAAGAGTACCCAGTTTGCCTGTAGGGTAGCACAGAAAGGTCTAGGATGCGTAGGCCATGGTCCTCCCTCTGCTGGCCAGTGGGTGGATTTTTGCAACTCAGCTGGGGCCAACGCTCTCCAGTTCTCTGCCAGGCTGCAGTTGGTCCCTACAGTGGTTGTGTTACTTCTTAAAAAGATTAGTCCCCTAACCCCCCTTAAAAAGGGGCCAAAAGCAAACAAAAAAGTAGAGACAGATTTCAAGCTCATGGCCCTTTCAGGGGCTTTGGAGAAGGCAGGGTGGGCCACCTCGTGGTGGCGATTTGGGCTTGCTGCTTTTTGTGAGAGTCGTGGTTTAAGGGAGTTCCCACATCTCTTGAGGGCTACACAGAATATCAAGTGCTTTGTGTTCATTTGTATTTTAAATCTGTCTCCATATTTTCTCAATGGGAAGCTGAGGATCGTTGCTATTCATAGCTTCTTCTCACAGCTGTGTTGGCCTCAGCTGGAATTCTTGTCATTTTCCTTCTAGAAGGAACTAACTTAGGAGTTTACAGCCGTTACTCTTGAGAGAGACTTCAAGTTCTCAGCATGGTTTTGCCTAAACTTAAATATCAGCACTACTGGGAGGAGACATGAAAGCTGTAGCTAGTCATTGTAGTCTTTTAAAGAAAAGCAAATTCACCTTAAAGTCTTGTTTGCTTAAAACTAAAATGGGCCTACTCCATCAACTGTCCGTCAGACCAAGGACAGCCAGCATGCAGCAGGGAGAGCTTTCTAGACTCTTTGTTCACATCTGCACGTTTACATTGAAATGGAGCAGTTGTCCCAGGGACCCAGGGATCCTGGTAACTGAATGCTTAAACTAGAACTTTATTTATTTATTTTTGAGTTGGAGTCTCACTTCGTTGCCTAGGCTGGAGTGCAGTGGCATGCTCACAGTCACCCCAGTGGCATGCTCACAGCCACCCCAGCGTCAAACTGCTGGGCTCTGCTGATCCTTCTGCCTCAGCCTTTCAAGTAGCCAGAACTATAGGCGTGTGCTACTGCACCCAGCTAATGCTTTTGATTTATTGTAGAGATGCGGTCTTGCCAAGTTGCCCAGGCTGGTCTCGAACCCACGGGCTCAGGCAATCCGCTCACCTCGGCCTCCCAAAGTGCTGGGATTCCAGGCTGAGCCACCGAGCCCAGCCAGAACTTTATTTCTTCAGTGAAATCTAACCCAGAGGCTGTCTTTATTCAGAGTTTCTTTGAGCATGCACATTAACATCTGTATTGATTTCTGTATCTGTACAGATAGATATCTGCCTATTTATGCATATTGAAAGCCTAGCATTTGTTTCACTATCTCCAGTTCCATCCAGCTCTGCAGGGTGTTCCGATTTTCTCTCTTTCCAAATTTGTAACTCCCTTCTCTGACCATGAGAAATCTAGCTTTCATTATCCTCAGTATCATTACTTATTTGATTCGACTTCTCATATGTAATCAAACTTCTGTTGCTGCCACTGCCCTGCAATGCACAAATAACCTCCTTACCCCCACTCAGTCACTGACCCCCGCGTTGTGCTCCGCTGCTGTCCCCCCAACCCCCCAGCATAGATACCCTCCTCGTACTTCTTGGGCTGTGATGCTGGGATGATCCTACCGTTGCTATCTCCTCCTCACAACTGAGGCTCTCAGGCGTGAACACTTTGTTCTGGGTTGCTCAGATGCTCTCCTAACCTTGCTTGGTCTCTGTTTTATCCCATGCTCGGTTGCCACAGCTGCCCCATACCCCTGCCCCCTGCGCAGAAGCCTTCCTCCCTCCTTAGGACTCTGACAGCCTGTGCCACTTCCCTGCTTGTTCCTCAAGTAGAAGCCCCCACCCCACTAGGGCTTTGGCATTCCAGGTGTGCCCACTCTTCCCTGCACCTGCCATGCAGAGACTCCTCTTCCCTCTGGGACTCCAGCACTCTGCACCTCCCCACCCCTCTTACCCCTCTTGGTGTCCATGGACACCCTCTTACCCCTCTTGGATGCCCACATGTTTATTCTTACTCTGGGCAGTGTGGAGCTCAAGCTTTGTGCTATCAGCTCTTCTCAAACAGAAAGACTCCGGGAACATCCATGAGATCAATCATAGAACCAGGATCTTATGAATTGAAGAGACCTTTGGGAACCGTCTAGCTCTAACTTTATGCATGACTTTTTACTATAACAACTTAATAAAAAGTTTTCTGATTTATACTGAAAAACTCACACCTTACAAGATAGTCCATTTCATTTTTGAATAGCTTTAATTGTTAAGGTGCTGTTTCTGACTCTTACTTCTGAAAATTAATACTTTTACAGAAGATAAACTATTGCTCAGAGCTGAGAGTAGAATCCAAAGTCTTTTTCAGTATCTAGAATACTCTTGGCCATAAATATCCAACATTCTGTTCCATGGATTGCATTCTGTTCCATGGAGAAAATTCAGGGAAAAAGGAAGCAGTCTGTACAGCTGATCTAAACCATGTCCCCGCTGGGCTGCTGTTCTGTGTGGTTCTCATTTCCACCTACCCTTACCTTGGCCTCTGGGTCTTGGCCACCTCCTGGGGCAGCGCCACCCAGTGGAACTTTTGCAGTGAAGACGTGGTCTCATGTCAGGTGGCCACTAGCCACATGGGCTGCTGGGCACTGGAAGTGGGCTAGTGTGGTGGAGAAACAGAACATCTAATTTTACTTAATTTTAATTAGTTTAAATTTATATGACCTTGAGGCTCCTTGCTGTAGGACAGTAAATTCTAGAAACCTGCCAGTTCCTTGTTTTCTTAACTGTGATGTGGGAAAATGCCCTTTTGCTCTTAGTTCAGCTGAGAAAGGACATCACCAGAAGCAGTGATCCTGAGGACTGACCAGCTACCCGAGTGCGGAGTGCATTGCCCTGCTCTCTGGCTGGTGAGGCGGTGTTCCTCACTCAGTGCTTTTTGGGTTTGGGACCTGAAGCTTATGCTCTTCGAGAAAAGATGGCCTTCTCAGTTAGAGAGTGCTTGTTCTTTGGCCATGGGTGGTCCCCATGCTGCCATAAGGTGGGCCCCAGCTAGAGCCTCCAAGTAAGTCTAAGCAACTAAGGAAAAGTAACCATCACCCTTCCTTTCTTAAAAAACAAAACAAAACAAAACAAACCAGACAGGAAGACTATGGGTCTTTGGTCCTTCGGACCGCATCGTAAATTGCCTGGCAGCATTGCCGATGACATACATAGCCCTAGTGTTTTCCTTGGGTGTACCAGTTTGAACTGGATTTGAATACTGCGTCTAGGTCTCCTGAGTGTTTCCTTTCTTCCTGGAGCCTGCTTTACACGAGTCTTCACTGTAATGGTGATTTCTAGTGGTCCCTCAGCCTATGCAGGTTGACTCTTCCCTAACTGAAATTCTTGGGACAGAAGCTTTTGGATTTTGGATATTTTTGGGTTTTGGAGTATTTGCATTATTCTCCTGGGTGAGCATCCCGAATCAGAAAAATCGAAATCCAAAATGCTCCAATGAGCATTTCCTTTGAGTGTCGTGTGATACCCAAAAAGCTTTGGATTTTGGATTCCAGATTTTCGGACGTGGGATGTGCAGTCTGTGTAGCCTTCATGCTCTATACCCTCTGCCTTGGGGAGGCTTGCCTTTCAGTCTTGCCTTGTCATCTGGCCTCTCCAGAATCTTCCTCTCTTCTTCAGGCTTGCTGACTTTGTATTCCCATCTCTGTCCCTTATGGAGACCTGCATGACATAGATGCTTAGGAATCCTTTCTGCCCTCTGTCTGCCTTTACACACCCTTACCATCCAGATGCTAAGACTGGTGGCTCCATGCTTTGCTCTTCAAGAGAAGATGGCCTTCTCAGTTAGAGAGTGCTTGTTAGACAGTATTTCCTCTTCTTGTTTTCAGCTGCCAGTTAGGTCTCCCTCCTGTTCCTGTGGCCTTGGTGACGAGGACTTTCCTGGAGCCTCTCAATAGTGTCCGGAAGCTGTTTAGCAATCAGGGCATCATTCCTGCAGCTCTTGGGTCGGATGCCTGAGCTGGCCATCAAGCTCTTGCTGTCTCTGTTTGAAAGTCGTAGCCAGCCTTCAGTTCCTTTCAGATCAGAGACACAGCTACAGCTCACGAGGATGTTTTGGTGTTCTTTCCAGATAATCGATAGACTTACCAATTTCTCTCTCCAGACATAATCAAATGTATTTATGTTTATAGCATGCTCTCTGAACTTGGCATGCTATGTGCATTTCCTTACCACAGTGAGAATTGTTCCTAAATAAAATTTGTTATGACTGCATAGTATTTCAGCATGTGAATGAATCACACCTCATTGTCTTACAGCATGTAATATTTTAAATATTTATAATGCTACAGAAGATAATTTCCACACACACAAAAAATCAGTGGATATGAATAGTGATGAGGAAACACTTACTGCTATTGTTTAATGTTGACGTTTACCTTACCTCAGCCAGCAGACTGCTGCAGTTTTCCAATATTTGTTTTTTTCCCTTGCAGTCCATGGTGACACTTCCTCCTGTCCTCTCAGACGGTTCTCCGTCCTGAGTACAGAGAGGATCTAGAAGCCCTCCAGACCAAACATGGCGAGTCGATGTTAGTACTGGATAAATGCACCAACCTTTCAGAGGGTGTCCTTTCTGTCTGCAAGCGTTGCCATAAATACCAGATCTTCAGTTACCCCCAAGTGCTACAGGTGAGTGTCACTTGTCTTTCTCAAGGCTCAGTGAAGGCTCAGTGAATGTTGCTTTTACAGGGTAAAACTGACTCTGGCAAACCCAAGTTGTTTTTCACATGCAGCTAGAGTAACCCAGCGGGGAAGAAAATGTAGCATCACTCTTCACTGGACACTTAGACCTTTAGGTGCCTGGATGTCTGCTGTTGTGTATTCACGCAAAGCTGCTTGGTCTGAGAGAGTTTATAAGCCTTTCAAATAGGCATTATACTCCAAAAATGCAGATCCAGCAGATTTGCTAAGACGCTGCACAAAGTAGGCACATATATCTTGCTTTTACCCCTGTATTTATAAACCAGTCCTGAGAAATGTTCTTTAAGGTGCCAACTTGCATCCCCTGACCATGCTGGCCTCCAAGGCCATAGGCAACTTTCCTGGGAGTGGAGTGCTTTCAGTTGTTTTGTTTTCTTGGTTTTGGGTGTTCTTGCGACCCTTTGCATGTCCCACCAGTAGCATGTCCTTTATTTACATCATGAGAATGGTGGCTTTCATAACCTTAGGCACTGCAGTCCCTCTGGGGATGTCTTATAAGCAGGATAGTTGGCAGTCCAAGTGGATGGGGGATGGGAATGAGAAATGGAGCTTTGTTCACTTATATATTTAAAAGGCAGCCAGGTTAGTTCAAGGAGGTGTATCGAGGAGCTGGTGTAATTTTTTTGTTTTTTGTTTTTGGACCTCCAGAGAGCTGGCCCATCTGAGATTGTTAGAATACTTTCTCTCAAAAAGTGCAGCATCTCCCTCTGGAATGTCTGACTGGTAACAGTGGTGATATGAGCAGGAGTATTTATAGTAACTTTTGTCTAGACCAGAAAAATGGCTATCAGCATGTGTGTCCCATCTGGATGCCGACTTCTGAGGTCAGGCAGAACGTGCCACCTGTGCCTCCAGGCGCCTGGCGGCCCGTCTCCCTCCACTCTTGCAGCCTTTCTCATTTGTCCCCGGAGAAGTTTGGAATCTTGAGTTTCTTGATAATTTTTCTGAGTTTTCCTTTTCTCTTAAAGATTAGACAGTAGTTTTTTGTTGTCGTTTTCACCTTCCGAAGAGGCAAAAACTGGGAGAAGCCGAGTGCTAGAGAATTAAGGTCTCTCCTTATTTTGGTCTACCTCTTGCTGCTGTTTTTTCTCTGGCACATCTCTCTCTTTCCCAAGTATTTTTCACATTGAGGGGGCTGAATGGGGTGAATGAGTAAGAAATCATTTGAGATTTTGCTTTTGTTAAATTTACTGCTTCTAAATAGAACATGTCAGTCTTAATGTCTTTTCAAAGGTGTTGGTTCATGAAATGAACCTCTGTACACCAAGCACATGCTAGATGCTGTGGGGAGTAGAAAGGTGGGAAGAGACTTGATGCCTCCCCTTTAGGGGGTCCACTAGAGAGCCTGAAATTCCCAGACAAAACAATTTCCTCACAGGATAGGCTGAGGTAAGTAATGTAAGCGACGTTCAGAAAGTGTGCCACGATGTGTTTACATAGTACGTGAGGACAAAGGAAGCCCGCTGCAGGAAGTCTCATGTTGAATGCCCAGGGCAAGACTTTGATGTTGGTTTTGAACGTTTTCAGAATGCAAGCAGTGGTGGCATTGAAGTAACACTGGTCAGTGGAAATATAAAACATTGCAGCCAGTGAAGCTTTTCAAGTCTTACAGGTATGAACGAACCGCTGTGTGTGTCAGGTATTGTAGTGTCTACCTAGGTTTGAGAACCACTACCTTGGACTGTTTTGCTCTATTTTCCATCAGGAGAGTTAGTACACTGGCCTAGAACAGTTCACATACTGAGGCTTGTGGACCAGATTTGTTGGCTGGCTGTTTGGGTAGATCAAGTTTTATTGAAATAGCCACGCCTCTTCATTTACATATTGTCTGGCTATTGTCCTGCCCCATTGGCAGGGTTGAGTCATCAGAGCCTCAGCTTCCTGCCTCAGCCTCCTGAGTAGCTGGGACTATTAGTGCGTACCACCACTCCTGGCTGATTTTTAAATTCTTTGTATAGAAGAGGGCTCACTATATTGCCCAGGCTGGTCTCAAGCTTCTTGGTTCAGGCTGTCTTCCTGTCTCAACTCCCAAAGTGCTGGGATTACAGGCGTGAGCCACCATGCCCAGGTAATTTTTTTTTTTCGTAGCCACAGTTTAGAACTACTGGTCTAGAGTCTCTGTTGAATTCACTCCAAGGTAATTTTTTTTTTCGTAGCCACAGTCTAGAACTACTGGTCTAGAGTCACTGTTGAATTTGCATAAGGTACTAGCTGGAGTGGAGAGCTTCCACATGGATGAAAGCTTAGAAACATTCCCAGTATACGGATGGAACCAAACAGATTCTGCTTGGTGCTGGCTGTTAGTACTGTAATGAGCAGAATAGCCCTCTATTCTTGTGTTTCGTGTTTCCAAGACTTTGGAGGTTGAAGAGTATTGAAAATTAATTTGTATACACCTCTCAGTCTTATCCTTGCCTCAGTGCTTAATTACTTTCTCCTCCCCCAACTTTTTTGATATTTCTGTCCAAGTCTGATCACCACAGGTGTCCGAACAGTTTAAATGGCACCAAGTCACTCGTTCATCTCACATTGCTTGGAAAGCCTGTTGTAATCACATGGAGTCTCTGTTTCTGAGATGCCTAGACTCTAGGGAGTGAAGACAAACTCACAGTTACAATCTTCTGTGGCAAATGCCATAGCTGGTGCATGCACAGGGCCTGTGAAGGCCCAGAGAAGGGGAAGCCTGCTTCCACCTGGAAGAGGAGTGGTTACTCTTTCCGTCTTAGAAGTGATGAGCCAGGCTGGACTCGGTGGCTCAGCCTGCAATCCCAGTGCTTTGGTAGGCCGAGGCAAGTGGATTGCCTGAGACCGCAGGTTTGAGACCAGCCCAGGCAACTTGGCGAGACTTCGTCTCTACAATAAATAAAAAATTAGCCAGGTGTGGTAGCTCATACCTGTAGTTCCCACAGGCTACTTGGAAGGCTGAGGCGGAAGGATTGCTGGAGTCCAGCAGGTCGATGCTGGGGTGGCCGTGAGTGTGCCATTATGCTCCAGCCCGGGCGACCGAGTGAGACTCCAACTCAAAAAAAAAAAAAAAGTGGTAAGTCACTTCCAGCATTCCTCTCCCTGTGAGAACATTTCCTGAGCACCTTCTGTTGACAGACACTGTGTCAGACAGGATGGAGGGAAACAAAGATGACCAAGGCCAAACCTTTCCTCTAGGAAGCTCATGGTTTAGTGGTGGAAGATAGAGAAGCCAGCCAGCAGTGACCACTTCCTGTGATGGGATGCAGCCTTGACTGGAAGGGATACCCCCAAGGAGAGGGAGAGGGAATCACACACCATTGTTGGCAGGGTGATTGGAGAGGGCTTCCCAGAGACGGTGCCTCTAAGTGAGTCTGAAAGGATATGTCCTGAGTGCACTTGGTCTCACCTGAAGGGAGGTTTCTGTGAGGGTTTAGGTCTGCTTGGGTAGTGGTGATTATGGGTCAGAGAACTCCGGAGCTGAAGTCCTCAGGCCTGGGTTCAGATAACGAGCTCTGTTGCTGGCTGGCTTTGTGATCTTGACGAAGGATTTGGTCTCTCTGAGACTCAGCTTTTCTCTTTGCACAGTAGAAGTCATTTGCTTGTTTGCATCTGTTCATTGTGTGCTAACCGTGTGCTGGGCAGTAGCATTCCAGGTGCCGGGGACATGCTGGTGAGGGGAGCCAGGCATGCTTTTTGTCCTAGCGGACTGGCCTTGCTGGTGGAAGTGAGGTGGAGATTTTAATAAATTAATTTATGCAAATGTGATGATAAACTCTGCTGCATGTCATAGAGGAAAAGTGCTTGTTGAGTCCTGTCTGTCTCTTACCCACCATATCTCATCTGTTAGCAAATCCCGTGGGCTCCGCCCTCTCATCCCTTCACTCAGCTTCTCGGTCATCAACGTCTCTTGCCTGGCATTTGCAGTGTCTCCAGTTGCTCCCTTTGCTCCCGCTCTTGCTTTCCTGTAGTTCTAGCACTCCAGACAGGACGATCCTGTTGGAACACGACGGGTCACATGGTGCCTTTGCCCAAAACCTGCTAATGACTGCCCGGCTCCAAGAAAAGCACAGGTCCTTCAGTGGCCTCCCAGGTCCTCTGTGGTTCATGGTGACCCTCCCGCCCTGCTGCTTCTTTCCTCCTGCTGTTCTCCGTCTCCGTACTCTTCCTAGACCCTTGGCCTCTCTGCACTCCTGGAACACGCCCACCATGCTGGTTCCTCAGGAGCACGCTCTTGTGAGAGTCCTTCTGCCTGGAATGCACTTCCTCAGGCATTCTCATGGCCTGCTTGCTGCCTTACCTTACATGTCTGATTTGTTCACTGTTGTGTTCCCAGGGCCTGGCACGCAATAGGACCTCCATAAGTATATGTCAAGCAAATGAGTAGATTGGAATAGATAGCTAAAGGAGAAAAGTGTGCATTAATTTAGAAAGGGAGTGAAGAGTTTACCAGGCAGGTGAAATGTGACATGCAGAGGCCCTGTGGTAGGTCAGAGCACGGGATGTTCAGGTGACTGAAAGCATACCACATGGTTAGAGAACACCAGTGAGTGGAGGCAGGATGAAAGATACATGGAGTCGTGAGTGGGAGGTAAGAGAATGGAGCTGTTGAGGGAACTCCTGTGAGAAGTTCGGCCATGAGAAAGGAATGGGAGAGAGCATGCTCACTGGAAGGGACATGGGGTGAAGGAGGCTTGGGGTATTATTTCTACTTGGGAGATTGAAACAAGATGCTTCCTGTAAAGACTTGTGTGACGTCAATTGTTTTGCTGTTGTTTCCAGAGCATCTGTAGTTGTACCGGAAGAAAAGATGTCAGATATGTACAGCATTTTGTAGAGCATACCCCAAAGACAGATTGAAGAAATGCAGAGACAGGTAAGAGGCTGCGTCCAAGCACCATGCTGGGGAGGTGACATGGGTGGTCCTGGAATGGAGACTTTGACTGCTTGGATACGAAGACAGTGACTGAATACATGGGGGGGGCACTTCCTGCCCTAGATCAACTGACCAAACTCGAACCACGTGGCAGCAGTGTTAGGCAAGTTGCATCAAGGGCGGTTTGAAGAGTTGAAATGACAACTGTTGAGATTTTGGCACTCTGCTGTGGCGAGCCTCTTGCAGTTTTAGGGTCTTACCACAGCGGTGTTCAGGATGCAAAGCTGAAGCTCCTTGGAAGGTTTGAGTCACAGCAGGCGATAGTCTTAGTGACTGAGACGGCCGTGGGAGCGGGACCGTTTCAGGCAGTGCCGTGTGGCTGCTTACCATGAGGATGCTGTGGGGGGCCTGGCCTCGGTTCTCAGTTCAGATGGCTGGTGGTCCTCTCATCTCTCCCCTTGAGCACCTGCCATCTTTCCGCCTCCCTTCCGAGTCTCTCTCCTGTCCTCTGATGCCCCTTTCCCTGGGCTGCTCCAACTGTCTCGGGTACTCCACTGGGTGTCCCATTTTGTCCTGCTTCTCTTTCTTTCTCCTGAACGAGATTTAAACGGGCTTATATTTCAAGTAAGGTAAAGACCTTCAAGTCTAGTCCTCAGTGGGTACTGTACTTGTTTCTTTTTGTTGGAATATGCCTAGGTAGGAGATGAGCAGAAGAGGCCCAGCAGGTTCTCAGCATCAAGTGTGGAACTGCCCATGTGTCCGCGGGTTTCAGATGAACACCTTCACCTTCAGGCAGGGAGCCTGCGTTTAGCCTGGTCCCGAGACTAGGCAGGGCAGTCACCTAGTATGTGGAATGAGGATGGGACCTGGGATTCTGACTGCTCTTTTGTGTTTTTAATGAGTCAGAGTCTCACTCTGTTGCTTAGGCTAGAGTGCTGTGGCGTGATCACAGCTCACCACAGCCTCAAACTGCTGGGCTCAGGCAATCCTCCTGCCTCAGTCCGCTGAGTAGCTGGGACTACAGGTGTTGGTCACCACGCCTGGTTAATTTCTTTCTTTTTTTTTTTAATCTTTTGTAGAGACAAGCTCTCGCGATATAGCCTAGCATACCTTGAACTCCTGGACTCAAGCAGTCCTTCTGCCTCCGTCTCCCAAAGTGCTGAGATTATAGGTGTGAGCCACCACCCAGAGGCCCTGACTGATTTTTAGATACAGTTTCAGTCTGCCCTCCTAACTCTAACTCCACCCTCCCCCCACTTGGGGCTCTGCCCTGTGACTGGAGTTTTTCTCCGCTGATTTAGGAGCAGCTCTCCTGAACCCATCATTTCAGTTACCACTTCCCTCTCTACTTTTCGGCTTCTGCGTTTTGTTGCTGTCATCTTGTCTCCCATTCTCTTTATCTTAGGGTGTTTATACCTTACATTTAAAAAATTCCCATGGCTTGCCATTTTAGGGTCTTGGGAGAGAGTGAAAGTTGGTGGCTGAGTCCAGTCCACCCTCTTGATCGTGACACTTAATTTCTTGCCACACAGTGCTGAAGTCTGCAGGTTCTGACTTCAGGTTGCCTGGCCCACGTCAGTTCTGCAGTTTACAGAGTCTGTCTGCTTGGTGAGGATCCACCTCTCGGGACCTCCGTAGCCTCATCTGTGTAGCATTTTGGCTTTCTGATTTGAACATACGTCACGGGTCAGTCTTAACCTCCCTGGGGTTTCTTCACAGCATCCTAATGCTCATTTTGAGTTTCTGGTTTCCTAATTGCTACCTAACTGCCAACTTTATCTGAGTTTTAGTGAATGAGACAATCAGTCTAGAGATCTCTAGGTTTTCCATCTAAACCTGTGTTTCTTAACACTTGTGTAGAAGAAAGTGCTTCTTGACGAGGCACAGTGTTCTTTGTGCTCCTTTTTTTTTTTTGAGTTGGAGTCTCACAGACTGGAGTGCAGTAACCACTCCCAGCCTCCGCAGCCTCGACCTGCTGGGCTCCGGTGATCCTTCCATTCAGCCTTCCAAGTAGCTGGAACTACAGGCACGCGCTACCACGCCCAGCTAATTTTTTTTATTTGTTGTAGAGATGAGGTCTCGCCAAGTTGCCCAGGCGGGCCTCGAACCCGTGGGCGCAGGCAATCCACTCACCTCAGCCTCCCAAAGCGTGGGATTACAGGCTGAGCCACCGAGCCCGGCTGTGCTACTTTTTATGGCATCTTAATTAATTAACTAAATGCAGAATCATGTGTTAAATCAGATACCTTTTTATACTAGATTCTAGTTTAGAAAGGTTAAGAAAGAACTGGGCAAGAAACAATGAGAAAATTCTGTCCAGTTACCTTCTCCATTCTCCCACCCTCCAGTTGGGAAAGTGAACACCATCTGGTTTTGGGGGCAGGGTGCCTCCTGTCACCTACGACTACTGTTGTCCTGTGGAACACGGGGGGAGCTATGGGTCTGAGACAGACTTGCTTGTCATTTTCAGTAGCAGGCTCAGAATCTGAGAATAGTTGCCGGTCATTTAAGGTAGAGTCCTTTTAGGTGACCTGGGTTCAGAGAGACACACTTGGAGTCAGGAGACTTGTGCTTGAGCCCCGGCTCTGTCCCTATGAATTGTATGACCATGATAAGTCACCAAAGCTCGTAAGGCTCTCTTTCCTCCCCTGAAGGGCTGGCTAAATCATCTCTCATGTTCCATCTATGACATGCTTGTCCCTTGTGAGAATGTTACTCTCCTTGACAGCATTCCTCATGAAGTGATCATCTCTTCTCCCCGGAACAGCTCTGGTCACAAGGCCACTTACCTCTTCCGGTGGCGAACACACCACTCCGCCAGCTTACAAGAGAAGGGTGGTCCTGGCACTTGCCTGCCCCCCTCCTCACTGTCCGCCTGCTTTCTGATGCCCTCTTACCCTGTGCTGCTGTCCGACCGTCAGCAGCTCTCCACTGTGGTGCCTCATGCGTCCTGCTCTCCCTTCTCGAGCATTTTGTTTCCTCAAATGACCTCCTTTTCCTCCCAACCTCACATTTCTAGACTGGACTGACTTCAACTAGATGTGAGAATATCTGCTTGAAGTAATTCCCAGACAGGTATAAAGGACAGGTTCAGCTACTCCTAGCTGCCACTAACACCCTCCCCCCCAGTTGTAACAACCGGAAATGTCTCTAGACATTGCCGGTTGTCCCACTGGGGCAGAGGAGTGGGTGGGAATTGCTTTGCTTGAGAACTACTGTTCCAGGTTAATGTCTCTTCTTTCTAAGATGAGTGAGAGTTCTTTCATTCTGTAACAAAAGATACTCTTTCCAAAGTGTACGTGCCATTCTGTCTTCTGTTACCTTCCATCGATTTCTTCTGACCTCGGCAGGAGTAACTGAAAAGACAGCATCAACCTGATTCTGAAACGTTCTTATGAATTCTTAGGGAACCCTGTTGGGGGGGTCGGATGTGGGTCTCTTTGTAAGACAGAGGTAAACTTTCAGGGGAAGGCTTCTCGCATCAGCAGTTGATACCCTGGACCCACTCCGTGCTCGCCTGGTCAGAGGGCCGGAGGGTCTGATTTGCCTTTGAGAAACCCTGAACCACGCGAAGGAGCTGCACAGACAGCTGGAGCCAGCAGGGGTCTCCATCCCCTTGGAAGTGACTCCTCTTCCTTGTGAGTGTTCTGGTCTTGCGGAGGTGTCCTAGGTGCTGTCAGCCACTCTGTGTCCTCATAGCTGTTCCTCCGAGGCCGGTTCTTTCCGATGGAAAAGAAATCATGCTCTCTCTAGATGAGGTCGAGCTGAAGTTTCTGATTTGACCCAGAAATGTGGGGTAGGGTCTTGGTGAGGAAGATGTTGTGGCAACATTTTGCAGCTTAGGTAGGGTTTAGGATCCGAAAGCAACCATCTGACTGATGTCTACGGTGGTGAAAGTCCTTGTTGTGACTTGGGAGTTCGAGTGTCCCAAGGGAGAAAGACATGCTGCCTGACAAGGAAAGGAGAGGAAATCCCCTCTTGATTTTAGATGTGATTGGAGCAGCCATAAAGTCAAGTACAAGGCTAGAGCCTAAGTAGGTAGGAGCTGTAGTTCAGATTCTTGAAGAAAAGCACAACCTGTGTCCCTGGTATCTACTCCTGAAGGCTACCGATGAGCAGTTACATGTGGCATTGAACAGGCCAGCGGCTGCTTATAGGGTTTTTGTGGGTAAGTCAAAAAAACAACTTCTTAAGTTAGTAGAGGCTGGTAGTGTAACAGTGCAAAGCAGGCTTACCAATTGACTTTTCATTGTCCTATGAGCTAATTAACTAGTTAATTAATTTTTTGAAACCCTAATCGGCTTTTTTGCAGGGAGAGATTATAGGAGATAATGAGAAATCTGTGATCCCCATTCCAGTAGTCATCTTGGGGATATATGTGTATAAGCACAAAGGAAATTGAGGGGATGGTATCAATTTTCCTGTGTACATTAGGGGTCTGAAATTCAAGGGAGAAAGATACGGCTAAAATTGTCAGGACGGACTTACTGGAGAGGTACGTTTGAGGTAGGCCTCCAAGACGGGAGTCCATCAGCTATCTTTCTTAATTGGAAGACAGCCAGAAGTATGCAATGAAATATTTTTCTGTCGTCAATTGGAACATTCATATTCCCAGTCTTCCTTGAACCACAAAGAAAAACTACACAATCTAGGGTCTCGGAAGGCTGGGTAGAGACTAGACAACATTGTTAGAAATGTTTGTGTGGACAAGGAGGAGCGTGTAACTGGATCCCTGGTTTATTTGTTAAGTAGACTTTCCAAACATTCTTTTATTGGTCAGTGGCTCCACTGGCAGTGACCTCTAACCTCAGCCACACTAGGAGGGGGAAGTCAGGAGCCTGCCTTGCCTTTGAACTCAATTGACTAGGAGCCTTTGAGGTGGCATAAACATCCAGCATCTTCTTTCCTCTCTAACCTTTAGCACTTGGAGCATGCTAAAACATCAGTTTCTTTTCATTCTGTCACATTCTCTTATCTCAATGTGCCTTCATGTTTTCCTATTAAGATACCAAATATTTATACTGCAGAGAAGTACTTGAAATATAATGGGATAATTAAGAAAAAGACCAAACACTTCTATGTAAGATAATAAATCCCCAGGCATCTGGTGGCCTTACCTTGTAGGACTACAGGTAAGCCTACTTGTGGTCGAGAAGAGGGCAGAAGAAGCCACGGAACGGCAAATGTGTTTGTGTACACCAAGCTTGTGTACTTTATGGGAGGGCTTCTATAAGGGACTCTTATTTTATCTTGTCTGAACACAGTTTGGACACATTGAGTTATTTAGTTTCCTTCGCTACATATTTAAGGGGAGAGAGACTGCTACATGTGCGAGTTCTGAGATGGTTGTCTAGCAATCTGCTATGAATAGAGAAGATGGAAAAGTGATTTTAAAAAAGAATTCTCAGCTGGGTGCAGTGGCTGGTTCCTGTAATCCCGCACTTTGGGAGGCTGACTTGGGGGGATAGTTTGAGGCCAGGAGTTTGAGATCAGCCTGGGCAACATAGCAAGACCCTGTCTCTACAAATAATTTTTGAAAAATTAGCTTGGTGTGGTGGCACATATCTGTGGTTCTAGGTACTCAGGGGACTAAGACTTACTTGAGCCCAGGAGCCTGAGACTGCAGTGAGCTATGATTGTGCTGCTGTACTCCAGCCTGGGCGACAGAACAAGACCCTGTCTCAAGAAAAAAAAAGAATTCTTAGCATATTGAATGTAAGGACGGGCAGCTTTGCGGGCTTCACTATATCCCAGGTGTACCATTGTAAGATGGCAGAATCTGTCAATTCAGAGAAGTACATGTTTGTTTGTTTTTCATATTTTGAATTTCTGACATCCAAATGAGTCTTACTATCAATTTGAGCCTTGAATATAGTTTCTGTTTCTTCCCACCAAGTTGTTATTGATGCAGCATCTTAGAACTGAGGAAATACAGAAATGAATCTTCGTGGTGATGCTCCTGAATCTTTAAGATTTAATTTTGTTTAGCATATGTATTTTTAAAATAGTGGATCTTGTGTATATGTTTCATAAAGTTTTCTGTTTAAAATATTTAATTTTTTAAAAAAGTGTTTGTTAGCCGGGCTT
This sequence comes from Carlito syrichta, assembly GCF_000164805.1. Lineage (NCBI taxonomy): Eukaryota > Metazoa > Chordata > Mammalia > Primates > Tarsiidae > Carlito > Carlito syrichta. The sequence continues at coordinate 178,229 of NW_007249718.1, read as the reverse complement.
GGTGGCTCAGCCTGTAACAAATACTTTTTTAAAAAATTAAATATTTTAAACAGAAAACTGATACCATCCCCTCAATCTCCTTTGTGCTTATACACATATATCCCCAAGATGACTACTGGAATGAGGATCACAGATTTCTCATTATCTCCTATAATCTCTGCAGCTTAGGTAGGGTTTAGGATCTGAAAGCAACCATCTGACTGATGGTCTTGACAATGAGTTGTTAAGGCCCATTTGCAGCTGGGACCTCGGTCTCCTGGCTCCTGGAGTGTGTGTGTGTGTGTGTGTGTGTGTGTGTGTGTGTTTGCATGGTATACAGTATTTTCCAAACTGAGGGTAGTAATTCACTACTATATCTGAGTCAATTCAGTGGGTCATGATTGGCATTCTATTTAAAGAAAAGAGATACAATAAACTATCAGGGAGCCATTATACATAGGGTAAATATTTCCTGAAACCTTTGTTTTGGTAGTGAGCTGTCACATAAAATGTTTTTTTTTTTTTTTTTTGAAATACTTTCTTTTTTTATTATGGTAAAATATATATAACATAAAATTAGCCACTTTATTTTTTCTTTTTCTTTCTTTCTATTTTTCTTTTTTTTTTTGTTGGAGTCTCACTCTGTCATCCAGGCTGGAGTGCAATGGCACGCTCAAGGCCACCGCAGCCTCAACCTGCTGGGCTCAGGTGATCCTTCCACCTCAGCTTTCCAAACAGGAGCCATTTTCAAGTGTACAATTCAGTGACATTAATTGCATTTACTGTATTGTGCAGCCATCACTAATATCTATTTCTGATACTTTTTGATCTCCCCAAACAGAAACACTATTATCACTAAACTATAATTTCTCATCCCTCTACCTAAGCTCTGGTAACTTTTAATCTACTTTATGTCTCTATGAATTTGCCTGTTATGAATTTTTTTGTAGCTAGAATTATATAGTCTTTTGTGTCTGACTTATTTCATTTTGCATAATATTGTCAAGTTCTATTCATGCTATAGCATGTATCAGAATTTCATTTTTTATGGCTGAATAATATTCCATTGCACATATACCCCACATTTTGTTTACAAAACCCTTTGGTTGTTTCTACCCTTTGGCGATTGTGAATAATTCTGCAATAAATATTGACATGCAAGTATCTGCATTATCTTCTAATCCCTTTTATTGCTGTAATAGTCCCATTTTTGTTTTCTTTTTTTTCATTAATCAGTAGTTTTTATTATGGTTTTGTGGCATAAAATGTTTTTATGTGTTTCCTACTATGAGTCCCAGGCCAAAAAGTATGAAAAATATTGTTAGTAGAAAACCTGTGGGCCTTTGAGATGGAGAGACCTGAATTCAAATCCTTTCTTTTTTTATTTATTTTGAGTTGGAGTCTCACTACATCATCCAGGCTGGAATGCAGTGACATGCTCATGGCCACCACTGCTGGGGTCCAGCTATCCTTCCGCCTCAGCCTTCCAAGTAGCCAGAACTATGGGGACACGCTACCACACCCAGCTAATTTTTTGATTTATTGTAGTGATGAGGTCTTGCCAAGTTGCCCCAGCTGTTCTCACATCCACAGGCTCAGGCAGTCTACCGGAGTCCTGCTTCAGCTGGGTTCAGGGTACCCCAAAGGTGGAGACGGTGTTGGTGATTGGGGGGGAAGAAGAGAAAAAGAAAGAGACTGGACTCCAGTCTAGTGCAGAAGCGAATGAGTGTTATTGGGAATTACAACGGGTCTTTTATACACAAAGTCAGATGTGGGAGGGGCGTCCCCCACCCACCAGAAACCTTAATCCATGAAAACTTAATCAATGATTGCCTTTAAACCCTTTTCATATGATAATCTTAAAATCCCATAACAAAGGATAACCTAATCTGTGACTGACATATTCTATAAACCTTTTTCATCCTAAGCTGATTGATTTATGCCAAGTTAAACAATTCTATAGAAGCTTAAGTATTTACTTTACAAATGAAAGTGGCCCATCCCAGAATGTTTGGAATGTGGCCCAGTCCAAAATTCACAGTGGGCTACCTGCAA